>NW_022985180.1:909320-921320 GCF_010093535.1 Lindgomyces ingoldianus | reverse complement strand
CTGAAAAAAAAAATTAACAAGTAATTACTATAATTTAAGCAACTATAATATATATAATAATAATATATAATAACGCTATATAATACTATTTAACATATATATTTACTTTACTAAAGTTATTCTACTTATTAATATTACTAACTTTATTTATATTATATTATAATTTTAGTTTTAGTAAAAAAATTAATGTTAAAAAGATATATATTTTATACTATATTTAGTAAGTAGATATTTTTATAATAGCTATTTCTATTCTTATAGTAAAAAGCAACTTTTTTATATTTATACTTTACCTAGTAGTTCTAAAGGAAAACAAAAACAAATAATAAATCTAGAAGATAAAGAAGAGTTAAAAGAGTTAGAAAATAAAAGTACTACTAGCGTCTCTAGTTATAATAGTACTACTTGTAGTTATATATAGTAAAGCTATAAATAAAAACTATTTAGTTTATTTTATTTATTTTATTTATTTTAGTTATATAATTTATTTAGTTATTTCCTTTATTTTAGTTATTTCTTTTACTTTAGTTATTTTTTATATTTAAGTTATTTAGTTTATTTAAGTTATTTAAGTTACTTAGTTTACTTAAGTTATTTACTTTATTTAGATGATTTAAATTATTTAGTTAGATTAGTTTATTTAGTTAAATTATTTTACTTAGTTTACTTAGTTTGTCTAAATATAGTAGTCTAAGTAAAATAAGAAAAATAAAGTTAAAAGTGCTATAAATTTTAAATAGCTAATTAAGACTTATGTTATACTTTTATACTATTTTTAGTAAATAGTAATTACTAGATTACTATAGTAATTACTATAGTAATAGTAATTACTATTACTAGAGCTAAAAGGTTGCATAGTAATTACTATAGTAATAGTAATTACTATTACTATAGTAAACGGCAACCCTGAGTAGTAGTATGCTTAGTAATATTTAATTTATTATAGTTTTAGTCTTTAGGGTTACTTCTTTAGTTTCTAGTTAAATTTTTCCTCTGCTATATTTAATAAGTAATGTATTAGCTAGGGATACTTAGAAGGGTTTTTTTTTATTCTGCATAGTATCTTGTAATTTTTAACCTAGTTAGAGTTAATTACTATAAACATGCATCTACTATTAATTAGTGTAAGGCCTTTACATACTATTCTTTTAGAGAATTTAAGTGTGTAGTTAGCTATTAGGCTTTTACTTAAGCCTTACTTTACTGCTACTAAGGCTTTTATGTTGTAATAGATTTTTTTTATATTTTAGGCTAAAGTCTTTTTATTTAATACCTAACATATAGTCTTCCTCTGTGTCTTTTTTTTAGGGCATAGAATATTGTGTATCTAGTCCTATGCTTAGGTTGCTTAGATTTTAAATTTTTAATATTCTTTAATTATGCATTTCTCTACTAGGTAATTAATGTTTTTTATTTTATAGTAGTAGAGAAGTTAGTTGTTTTGTTAAGTAGCTTTCTACTAAAAGTAGTAAAAAGCGTAGTCTAAGGTGTTTTTGCATTTAGTCTAGGGTTTTTATTTATAGGTAGGTCTAGTGCTGCAGTGTAAACAGTTTAGCATTTTACATGCTGTAGCTGTCTTTATAAGAGTGTTAGTAAATTTCTTACTTTCTTATGCACTAATTAGCTACTATCCTGCTTAGTGTTTAATTAGCTAGTGTTATACACAGTACTTATTTATGCATAAGTACTAAGTGTATAAGCATTGTTTTAGGTTAGTTTAAATTAGTATAGGCTGTATTTATGCCTATTAGAGATATTCCTTTGTCTAGATTATCTATAGTAGATAATTCTTATACTTACATTAAAAGTTAGTATGTTGTCTGCTGCTGCATAAAATGTAGTATTTATAATTTTGTTGTTCTTCTAGTTCCTTTCTAGTTACAGCTAGAGCTAGGGGTAAAGTGTATACTTATTCTTATAATAGCGCTAGGACTTAAAGAGACATTTAGTGCTAGTTTAGGCCTTGCCTTTTTGCCTATATTTTTTAGAAGAACTTTTGTTACTTTTCTTTATTTAATACGTTATAGTAGACTATAGCAATCCTTCTTATAACTTTGTACATGTTATAGTTATTATCTAGGGCTACCTTATAAAGTCCTATCTAGCAAAAGTTGTAGCTATAGAGTTCTCTACATTTCTAGCAGTTTCTTTGTTTAAACTGTTATTTAAGTTCCTTTACTAGGACTTTTATTTTCTTTTGTTAAGTAAAATATTATTTCTTTTTTTTTCTTACATTTTTAATATAATTATTTATTTATGTTAGGTTCTACTATCCTTTAAAAATTGCAGCCTGTTTAATAGCCCTAAAGATACTGTCTTTTTATTAGACTTTAACATCCTAATAGTCTACCTAATAATTAGGTAATTTATAGTTAGCTCTACATCTCTAGCAGAGTTATTTATCCAGCCTATCACGTAGCTTATCCGCTGTTAGGCTAGTTTCAGCGTACATAGCTTTTATAGCTAATCTTTTATCTTTATTCTCTAGTTTTCTAGAGTCTAGGCACTCTTAACAGTAGTGTTCTACTTTTTTATAGTTAAGGTAGGCTTTATTTTTAAGCTACTTTTACTATTTTTTATTTAGAGGCAGCTTTTTACTCTAGAGGAATTAGCTCTTTTTCTTAAAAGTACTATGTATATGTTTAGCATAACTAAGGTCTATTAGTTTGCTGTTAAACTAAGAGTTCTTTTTTTTATAAAAATAGTTCTAATTTCTAGATAGTTATGCTAGGGTGTCTTTTATTTAGACCTTCTTAGTGTTGTTTATTATAAGTTAATGCTTTCTTAATATATTTCTTAAATGTAGTTAGTTTTCTTATGTGCATAAACTTATTTTTTATTATATTAGTAAGTCTATTATAAAACATATGTCCTATTACTTCTTAGTTAGTTTATCTGCTAATAGCTAATTATTTATAAAAGTAGGCTGTGTATTACTAGACTATTTCTTTTTTTATTATAAAGTGTTTATTTTATTTACTGCTTTTTCTTTCTAGTTAATAACCTTATAGATAGTAGTTAGTGCTTTTTTAAAGGTATCTAGGTTCTAGAAGACTTCTTAAGTTTTTAAAGAAATAGGATCTCTAGTTATCTTATGCTTTATCTAACTATTTGTGTGGGGTTAGAACTATATAGCTAGGGATCCCTTTAAGTGTAGGCCTATCTAGGCGATTATTTCTTTGTCTGTTTAGAATGCCCCTTTATTATATTATATATAGAGGTAGCATCTTGTAAAAAAGGGTTTAAGGTTCTTAAGTGTACTATTAAAAGGTGTTAAAAGTATAAGGCGTAGTAATTTTTTTAATTTAATGCTAGTTTTATTAAGTGTAGTGTTTTTAAAGTTTGCTAGTTCTAAGTGTAGGTTTTAGAGTTGCTAGGTAGCTAGTGCTTGCGCATATAAAAAGAGTTGTGCTTTTAAGTTTTTAAGCTCTTATTAAAGGTACAATATTTACTAGTTTTAGGCTTCCTCTGTCTGTAACAGGGTGTTGTTTGTGCCTGCTGCGGAGGCGCCCGTCATTCTAAAGTTAGGGTGTGGGGTGTAAGATGCTATACTTTGTAGGTAGTAGTAATTACTGTTATAATTCTTACTCTGTTAAAATAGTATTTTTAGAAGCACTACAGCCTATAAGTGTGTTAGTAAGAAAGAGTAAAGACTTAGCTAGATTAGGTGTATAGTCTGTTAAGCAGAGTGTGGGTAGAGCAGTTTTAGGTAGGCGGGTTGTGGTTTAGCCCAGCAGCTGTATAGGGAGCTGGCAAACCTGACCTAGATGGGTAGGAATAGAGGTATATATAGTGCAAGATATACAAGGCGGCACTGTCCTTATTATAAAGGTTTTAATGCCTCTTAGTCTATTAAGTAGGTAAAGACTAAATAGTAATTACAACCTCCTAACTATAGTCATGATCAAGACTATATACATAGGGTTTGCATGCTTTGCATGTTTGCATGCTTGCATGCTTGGGTGGCCTGCACAGCCTGCAAACCTGCAAGCCTGCAGATTCTATTAGATGATGCACTCTGCTAGGCTTTTGTCTAAAAGCTGAAGCCATTCCTCATCCGTCCTGTCACGTGATTCGTCTAACGTGGAGTTAAGTGCCTTCCATCCGACGTCGCTGGGGCTGTGAGGGACAGCTAATTGGGTCATTACGGTCTGTCTGTTGGCTGTAACAAGGCGCTGCAGACAGTGCAATTAGACTAGGCATAACGCGCAAACGTGTAAGCAAGAAGTAGAAGTAATATCTAAATAATATTCTAAGCTGTACTCTACTCTATAGTGCTAGAGCAGGTTGTTATAGGCTATAATAAAGTTTATTGTGGTGTAGTCTTAGCAAAAGTAAGCAACTCAGGTGTGTGAGCAACTGCCAATCCCCAACACACCAATGCGGCTGATGCCAATCCCCGACACACCGATGCGGCTGATGCCAATCCCCGACACACCGATGCGGCTGATGCCAATCCCCAACACACCAATGTGGCTGATGCCAATCCCCGACACACCGATGTGGCTAGAGAGGTGGAACAGACGCAACTAACTATAATTTAAACATGTTTTACACAACGCATGCTAGAGCAAACTGCATGCAAATTAACAGAAAGGTGCACCTATACTAGGTATATATTTTTTTAAAAAAGAATGTAAGAAATACATAAGGTAACAGAGAAATAGCGTTACTAGGGTTTATCTAAAGAAATTCTAACTAACTAGCGCGTCTAAAAGAGAAGATTCTGCTCAACTTTTTATTCTGCAAACCCGAATATAATAAGCAGAGCAAGCTCTGCTAATAATTTTAGTTTAAGTAAAAAAATTAATGTTAAAAAGATATATATTTTATACTATATTTAGTAAGTAGATATTTTTATAATTGCTATTTCTATTCTTATAGTAAAAAGCAACTTTATTATAATTATACTTTACCTAGTAGTTCTAAAGGAAAACAAAAACAAATAATAAATCTAGAAGATAAAAAAGAGTTAGAAGAGTTAGAAAATAAAAGTACTACTAGCATCTCTAGTTATAATAGTACTACTAGTAGTTATATATAGTAAAACTATAAATAAAAACTATTTAGTTTATTTTATTTATTTAGTTTATTTTATTTATTTAGTTTATTTTAGTTATATAATTTATTTAGTTATTTCCTTTTGTGGAGGATAAAATAGCCTGGCAGTAGCTGTTCAGAAGATCGGATGAAGTGACTCTGCTATCTAAGAGAGCTGAAGGCTCTCCTTATATACACCGAGCTTCGGAACATAATATCTCCAGATCCCGAGCTGCGTCCCAGGCTCTGAGCCCCCAGTCCCAGGCTCCGAGCCCTAGTCCCAGGCTCTGAGCCCCAGCCAAGGCTCTCAGTATACGCGACACACCCCCCAGGTGAGCTGCGCAGCAGCTCACCTGCGTTGAGCGTCTACTTGGCTTGTTGGAGCTGCGTTGTGCGTTTACCCTGTGTTTGTGCTTGTTGCCCTAGGCAGCGCAATGCTTGTTTCCCTAGGCAGCGTAGGTCACGTGCGTGCTGTGATTGCTGCAACAGAGGTAAATAAATTCTCCTGCTTCTTAAGCTCCTGTTCTTTAGATCTAACTAACATGCTGCGTGTAAGTTAATGCTTTTAAGCTTTAAGAACAACTTTAAACCTGTCTGCAATCTCTGCTAACGTGCATCTGTAGCTTAATAAAGCTAAAAGAGCCGCCTAATCGCGTGCCGCCGCTCTGCGGGGCCGCGCTGCCCGCAAGCCCGCGCCTACTACCCCCCGCCGCGCTGCGCCCACAACCCCCCGCCGGCCTGCGCGTACCCGCAAGCCCGCGCCCACCACCCCCCGTCGCCCTGCGCCCACCACCCCCCGCCGGCCTCCCCCTGGTGCGCTCCGCGCGCAGTCCTGTCTGGGCTGCATAAAGAGTGCGCTCGCGGGGCGCTCCAGTAGGGAGTGCCATAATTCCGCCTCTAGCGGTTCGCGCTGTTGGCGCTGTTCCTCTGGGCACAGCTGCCTGCCCCTGTAAGCCTTGTAGCAGTGTGTGGGGTGATCTAGCTTTTAACCTATTTGCAGTCCCCCTGTTGCTGTTGTCTATGCACAGCGCTTTGTTGCAGCGCTTGTTGCGGAGGACAAGCGGGTAAGCTTCTCTGCAGAGATTGTGTGTCATACCTTAGATTAGACTAACAGGCTATAGGCTGCGTTCTAGCTTTAGCTGGTTCTTTAAGCTCTGCTTAAAGAGGATGTGGTGGAGGAGGAGGAGGGAGAGGAGGAGGAGGAGGAGGAGGAAGAGGAAGAGGAAGAGGAGGTGGAGGAGGAGGAGGGGGAGGAGGAGCAGGGTGACGTGTCCCCTGGGCTCCTGGCGCGTTGCTAGCGCGCTAAGGAGCTCTTAGGTAAGCTTGTTAATCTCTTTATAGTTTAGGCGTTCTGTGTTTCTGCGCATCTTATGTACTAAATCCCTGCTTAAACTCTATAGCATAGGGGGGTGTCCCTGCTAGTAGATAGCCCTCTTGTTCCTAAGCAGTATAAAGATGTCCTTACTATTAATAATTAATAATTTCTCCCCTTAGAAGCTTGTTTACATGTCTTTAAAGTTAAGAAGCTGCTTAAAGTGCTTAAATTACTACTTTAGTAAGTGCTTTATAAGTCTATTTACTAGCATGTTGCTTGTTTTAATATAGCGCACTTTAAAAGATCCCTTTGTGTGCTCTTAGCGCAGCCACATGTTCTAAATATTAATGTGGCGCAGGTAGGTAGTTATCTAGGCGTTCTCCTTTACTACTAACTAGATTGTCTACTAGTTGTCACAGTAGATCTGCTATAGTGTGCCTAGCTCTAGAGTAAGCTCTTTAAAGAAGCGTTTTAGAGCTAGTAATTTCTTTATAATGTGCGCTAGAGCTAGCAGCTTAGCTTCTGTTATAAACATAGTTACTATTAGCTAGAGAGCTGCTTTCTATAAGATTAGTCCTTTAAAAAGTAAGATAATGTATTTATAGAATAATTATTTAGTCTCTGCGTAATTAGCAAAAGACGCGTCTTTATATATAATAAGTTACGCGCCTTCTAGTGCTCTATACTATATGCCTGTATGCCTTGTGCAGTATAGGTACACAATTGCCTAGTTTACTGCCTAGAAGTGCTGCTTTCCTAGGTTTATTAGGTAGTAGAAGAGCTAAGATGCTGCAAACGCTACGTTAGGGCGCACTATAATTACAGTGTAAAGTGTTAATCCTACGCGCTCTTAGTATTCCTTAATTTTATGCTTTGTTGCTAATCCCTAGTTGCTTATAAGCTCTTTTAATAGTAGAGGAGTTCCTAGAAAAAGCGCGCTTTCTATAAAGTTAAACTTCTTTACTACTTTTTTAATATACATGTTGTGTACTAGCTAAATTATTTTAGCTTTTTTATTTTTAATTATTTTAATCTTTAGAAACTATTTGCACAGCCTTTAATCTTCTAGCTTATATATTTTTTTAATTACACTAATTAATTAGTAAGCTTTTAACTTATTATTATAGTAATAGATGTAGAGTATGTTGTCTACATAAAAAAAAAGTAAGATATAGTAATTATAGTTAAAGAATAAGCACAGCTTCTTTTTAAATAAGATAAAGTTAAGCTTTTAAAGAGCCTATAAGAGCTTCTAGTACTATAAAATTAGTAAGTTACATAGTCTGTATAGGGCTTAGAGAAGCTTAACGCACATGCTAGGCTTTGTAAAGCTTTTTAGGAGCTTGCATGTTACTTTTAGCTTACCTTTACAGTGCGCGTTTAGAAACACGCCTATAACATTATATTGCCTAATCTTTAGGTTAAATTAAGCTGCTATTGCTATTACTATTTAGAAGGATCTAGCTGCAAGAGTGGCAGCATAGGTTAACTAGAGCAAGTCCTTGCTCTAGAGATTACCACATACGCATATGCAAGCTTTGCATTTAGCAAAATACCTATCTTAGTTAAATTTGTACATAAAGACCTACTTTAGTAGGAGCAGCTTAGATGTTGCTTTAGTTTACATAATCTTTTTTTAAGTGCTTTTTTTAAGTAGGGTAGCTATCTTTTTCTATGCTGTAATTTTAAAAAGATCTTTATATAAGTGTTTATATAAATTTCTTTATTTTAAGGGTTTCTTTAAGAGCTTATAAGCTCTTAGTTAAGGCTGCCTAAAAAAAGCAGCTATAAAAAACACTATGTAGAGTGTTTTAAGCACTCTGTTGTTGTAAGTAATAAATGCTCTAAAGAAGTTTATTTAGAGGTGCTCTAGATTAACTAGAGCTAGGTGTATACTACTTCTCTCTAAGAGTGTTGTATATATACCTCTGCTTTCTGCACCTCTAGGCTTACCTAGGTTATTAAAATCTTGCCTCTATATTCTTTAGCTTATGTGTGTAGCTAGTCCCTAGCTCTTTTTATTATACGCATATTTAAGGGGTGCCTTACCTGCTTTAACTAGAGCTATAGAAGATAATATTCTAGTGTAAGAGGTAAAAGTTAATTTTTTAACTAGTAAGTTAGCTATTTAACTTAATAAGCCTAGTAGATCTACTTCTCTAGTTAAGTGCACTTACTAGAGATTACTAGTATGCTTGTGCCTACCCTATATAGGGCGTGTTGTAGAGCTATCTGTAAGCTCTAGCTTAGAAGTTAGCTCTAGAGTAATAAGTGCTATATGTTTATTAGGAACTGCGTAAATTCTTAGTAACTTACTTATTATGCTTATTACCTGCGCAGTTACTTCTACCTTTAAGTGCTAATTCTTTAGCTAGCTAACCTAAGTTTTAATAAGCTTTTTAGTTTCTACACTTCTAAGCTTATGCTCTTAAGGCCTTTAATTTAGTATATTACTTTGCTACTTATTTAACTTTTAAGGTAAAAGCTTAAAAGCTTCTTTTATATTATAAATTTTACTTTACTTATTAAAAATTTTAATAATTTTAAAGGCTTTTTTTTAAAGAATTAGCTTATTACTCTTATTTTTATAAAAGTGTGTCTTATTAAAAGCTACATTTCTTATAGTAATTACTTAGTTAAGTAATAGGACCTATATTCTATAGATATTTAAAGCTCTATAGCCTACAAGATATTTTATATAGCCCTATAAAGTTACTTTAAAGCTTTGCTTCTAACGCCTAGCTGCTTGCTCCCTGTTAAGTAGGTAAGTGTGACAGCTATATGCGTAGGTCCTGCTCTAATTAGGCCTTAGATTAGCTATAGCACTTCTTACTTACTCTAGCTTATAGTATTTAAAGTAGTTAGTAAACTATGTGTCTAAGACTTTATTTAGTAAGCGTAGGTTATGTGCGTGCGACAGGCTTATATTGTACAGCCATGTCGCTGCGTCTACTACTTCTGGCTAGAGCTTCTTAGGGAGTCCTGCGCTACTTCTTATCTTAATAGACTTTATAATTATCTTTTATCTAGCTTTTTCTACAGCTTTATTTAGCTTATAAGTGTATAGTAGAGAGCTTTTAATATTAATGCTAAATTTTTTTACTTAAAGCTTATACCTTAACTTTCTATGCTAAAAGAGTGTAGCAGTGTTATTATCTTACTATATTTTACTAATCTAAAGCTTATATTAATTAGACACTATGCTTTTAAAGTTTTTTATTACTTTTTAGATTTCTAAGAGTGTTTTTGCCTAAAAAAAGTATAAAAAAATTTTACTACTATATTTATTCTTAATAATTATTATCTATAGAGCTCTGCTGCGCCCTAATAGCATATTAAACATGTCTTATGTAATTCTTTAAAATAGGTAAGGAGCTTGCTCTTTTAGTCTTCTTAATATAACCTGCTTAGCGTGTGTTGTTGCGCAGTGCTTATAGTGTACTTGCTTTGTACCTGTTATTTATATGTTCCTTACGCTTTTAACTAGAGCCTGTAGAGCTTTAGAGCCTAGGTGTCCTGCGCGCGCATGCTAGAGCTCTTCTAAGTCTAAGCGTAGGAATGTAGTCTATAAGTGTTAGTAATCTAGGAGCACACTTTACACTAGTAGGTAGAAAGAGACAGCTTTATATTTAACAAACATAAGGTTATGTTTTTAGTAAAGTGTTATAAGTACTTTATTCTTTTCTAGCGTGCTTATGCGCAGTGTATAGTTAAGTTTTAAATACTATAGTCCTTTTTCTTTTAAATAAGCTTTTAAGATAATATTAACATAAAATCCTTCTACTATAACTACTTTTTATAGTGTAAGATCTTCTGTGCGCTCTTCTTATACTTTATTTAACACCTCTCTAAGCTTTCTAGTTCCTGTTCCCTAGATTAGAAATAACTAGGTGCTAGCTTCTACTGTGTGTAAACTTTAAGCTTTTTTAAATAACCTAGGTATAAGCAGCTCTATACTGTTTACTAAGTGTGTGGCACTCTTATTATCTAGAATTATGCTTATAAAGAGTAGGTAAGCGTTAAAATCTATAGTTACATGCATCCCTAGTTTTACTAGAAGCGCTAGGTTAATAAGTGCAGTAATAATACTTCCTAGGAATGCTAGCTTGTTTAATCCTTTAATAGCTTTTAGAGTAGGGGAGGCTGCGTCTAGAATTATGTAGCCTCTTTTAAGTAGTACAGCTTTTACTTTTTTATGCTGCGCTTACTTAAGCCTTTTAAGGATCTTCTAGTGTACAGTTTTACTAAGCTTCTTTAGCTTTTTAGTAACTGCTAATATAAAGTCTCTGCAGTCTGCTGCTTTTTATAGATAAAGAGATTACTCTAAAGCTTTGCATAGGCACAGGTGGCCTAATTAGGCTAAAATAGATTAGGCTAAATTATTATCTAATTATTTACTAAGTGTTGTAAATATACTTATGCCTTAGTTGCTTACATGTAGGGAGTGCTTCTAGAGCATTGTTAAGAAGATTTTACTAATTTTTTAGATTATTAGAGGTTTCTTGCTAAGTGCGCTAGCCTTTATAACCCTCTAGTGCATAGAGCGCGCCTAGTCTAGTGCAAGCTTTAGAGCTAGGGCGTCTAGGAAGTCTTATGCAGCTAGCTAGCCTTCTATGTTAAGAATCTTGTAGGTCCTTACCTTAGTGTATAAGAAGTGCCACTGCTAGTACTAAGCTTTTAGGGTTATAGTGCTATGCTTTACCTTAGTAAGGTAAGCTTTATACTTTACTTATATAAGATTCTTTGTGCTTGTGTTTATTAGTGCTAGCTCTTGTTTTAAGGCTTGTATAAGTGCCTATAGGGTAGATTAGTTCTTTAATATAAGCTGCATTATTATAGGTCCTAGGAGCTCTAGTGTAACAGTTGCATTAACCTAGTTCTAGATTGTCTAAAAACGCGTTGCGCAGGAAGCCTAGTCGCTTAATTAAGCTTAGTACTTAGCAATATTAGTCTAGTACTGTGCGTTAGCCTTCTCTAAGAGGTTCTTAGCAGTAATTACTCTAAGTGTAGGCATCTCTAGAGCGCTGTCTATAGGATTTAGAGCGTCTAGTCTATCTAGATTAATCATGTCCTATAGGTTTTTGCTAAGAGCATGGAACTAGAGCTAGATAAACTAGAGAGGCCAGCTTGCGTAGTCCTTAAGCTAGTATGCTCCTGTTAGAAGAGGAGCATCTTAATTAGCTATAACATAGGCTTTAGAGGTAATAAGGATTAATAAGAATAAAAAAAAAAGCTTCTAAACAGCTTTTGCTAGCGCTATAGTTATGTAAAAAGAATTATCCTAGGTTCTTAAAGCGCTAGGCCTATAACTATAGAGGATAAAATAGCCTAGCAGTAGCTGTTTAAAAGATTAGATAAAGTAACTCTGCTATCTAAGAGAGCTAAAGGCTCTCCTTATATACACTAAGCTTTAGAACATAATATCTCTAGATCCTGAGCTGCGTCCCAGGCTCTAAGCCCCTAGTCCCAGGCTCCGAGCCCCAGTCCCAGGCTCTGAGCCCCAGCCAAGGCTCTCAGTATATGCGACACCTTTATTTAAGTTATTTCTTTTATTTAAGTTATTTTTTATATTTAAGTTATTTTTTATATTTAAGTTATTTTTTATATTTAAGTTATTTTTTATATTTAAGTTATTTTTTATATTT
>NW_022985180.1:908149-908985 GCF_010093535.1 Lindgomyces ingoldianus | reverse complement strand
TTAAGTTATTTTTTATATTTAAGTTATTTTTTATATTTAAGTTATTTTTTATATTTAAGTTATTTTTTATATTTAAGTTATTTTTTATATTTAAGCTATTTTTTATATTTAAGCTATTTTTTATAACGTACTTTATAGGCGAGTTGCTTACACACCTAAGTTGCTTACTTTTACTAAGACCCTACTAAACTACTCTTTCTACACTAATGCATTCCCTACAACACTACTTAGACGCGCTAAAAGAATGTTAGATATAGCTTATACTCTAAGCTTTTAAATAAGACATAAAACTCTTAAAGAAATGTGCTATAGCTATGTGTAAAGTTTTATAAAAAATAATAAATAACTATAGCGCTAGACAACCTTTATAAGCTAATTCTACAGCTAAATTATAAAGGCTAGGCAATAAAAAGAAGCAGGTGATTATTAAGACTATACTTAAGCTATATGCACAAGGAATTTCCCCTTAAATAGCATTTATAGCTAATATAGCTAATTCTTTGCGCGCTAAGCGTAATCTAGGCTATGTTTACATAAACTAGCCTAGTATGTTTGTAAAGCGTTATTTAGAGCTTAAAGTAACATTTAAGCGTAAGTATAACTATAAGAGAGCTCTTTATAAGAGTCCTAGGGTAATTTAGGGCAGGTTTAGCCTTGTAGAGAATATTAAAGCTAAGTATAGCATTTAGAATAATAACATGTATAACTTTAGCAAGATAGAGTTTATAATTAGCTAGATATTGTAAGGACGGGGCTCCGCACCACTCCGCCAATACAACCAAAAGGTACGAATAATCAACCAACGTTGATTTTCGGGTGCAGAATAGTATATATAC
>NW_022985180.1:896649-907879 GCF_010093535.1 Lindgomyces ingoldianus | reverse complement strand
TTGATTTTCGGGTGCAGAATAGTATATATACTTGTCGCACGTAAGCGCCATCTCAGCCTTACAGTAAGCACCATCTCGGCCTTACACGTAAGCGCTATCCTGGCCTTACAGATATCTTTTAACTATACTTACACTTAAAACTTTACTTTAAGCTCTAAATAACACTTTACAAACGTACTAGGCTAGTTTATGTAAACATAGCCTAGATTACGCTTAGCGCGCAAAGAATTAGCTATATTAGCTATATATGCTATCTAAGAGGAAATTCCTTGTGTATATAGCTTAAGTATAGTCTTAATAATTACCTGCTTCTTTTTATTACCTAGCCTTTATAATTTAGCTGTAGAATTAGCTTGTAAAGGTTGTCTAGCGCTGTAGTTATTTATTATCTTTTATAAAACTTTATATATAGCTATAGCACATTTCTTTAAAAGTTTTATGTCTTATTTAAAAGCTTAGAGTGTAAGCTGTATCTAACATTCTTTTAGCACATCTAAGTAGTGTTGTGGGGAATGCATTAGTGTAGGAAGGGTGGTTTAGTAGGGTCTTAGCAAAAGTAAGCAACTTAGGTGTGTGAGCAACTCGCCTATGAAGTACGTTATTTAAGTTATTTCTTATATTTTTTATATTTAAGTTACTTGGTTTATTTAAGTTATTTAATTATTTAAGTTATTTAAGTTACTTAGTTTACTTAAGTTATTTACTTTATTTAGATTATTTAAATTATTTAGTTAGATTAGTTTCTTTAGTTAAATTATTTTACTTAGTTTACTAAGTTTATCTAAATATAGTAGTCTAAGTAAAATAAGAAAAATAAAGTTAAAAGTGCTATAACTTTTAAATAGCTAATTAAGACTTATGTTATACTTTTATACTATTTTTAGTAAATAGTAATAGTAATTACTAGATTACTATAGTAATAGTAATTACTAGATTACTATAGTAAACAGCAACCCTGATCTATATTATATAGCAGCCTTATTTACTACTTAAAGCTTTATAATCTCCTTTTACACTAACACTAGCTTATATGTAATAATTACTACTCTTTTTAAGACTTTTTTAAAAGCTTTTACTATAGATGTTAGTTAGCTATCTATATGCCTCTAAATTCTTACTTTTATAAGTGTTAATTATAACTTAAATTTAAGAGTATTACTTAAGGTTTCCAACTGCTAGGGCTTATTATTAATAGGTAGTAGTAGTAATAGAGTATAGAACTAAATATTAAAGGCTATTTTAACTTATTCTAGGTTAAATAGAACGAAACTAGCGCTTTAAAACCCTTTTTAAATATTACTAAAAGTAATTACTATATTATAAGTGTGTATAAAGTATAGTAGTGTTACAATCCTTGCTTCGGGAAGCACTCGGGTCTGGTGATATTCCTAGGGGGGAAGTAGGACGGATAGTAGAGGCCAATCCGGTAGGGTGTACAGTCCTACGTACAGGCTAATGGGCTTATGGAGAAGGGTAGAATAACCGGATTGTGGTTTGCCCTATGTGCGGCAGTAGGGAGGCTAGGGTTAAACAGTCCTAGTAGACAGGGTTAAAGGTATATATAGTGTAAGATATATAAATAGTATTACAGCTCTTTAGAAAGCTAAATGCTACTTAGTCTATATAATAAATAAACTAAATATTAAACACACCTTCTAAAGGTTATTTAAGGTGCGAACTATATACATGTGCTAGTGCGCTAAGGGGAGCTAGCAGGAGTCTATAGGAGCTTGCTAAGGAGGCTTCTATAGGCTCTCTTAAGCTCCCTTAGGCTCTCTAAATTTGCAGCCTGTCTCTTTATTAGACAAGGCACTCTTTAACTATTGTAGGCAGCTGCGCTGCCCCCGCGTCCTCTAACTAGTCTGTAAGCGAGCCCTGTCCTAATCTAGCTAGATTGTGGAGCACTGCTAGTGGAGTTACGCTAGTCCAACTGTAGACTGTAACACGCTGCCCCCCCTTTCTAGCGGCGTCCTCGCCGCTCTGCTTACACAGCTGTGTTAGTAAAGGTTTATTTATAAAGTGCATGTTCTTCTGCTAAAAGGCGTCCTTAACATCTATTTTTTTTATGCTAAATAGCTTATTAGTCTTATTTGTCTTATTATTCTTATATTACCCTTTGTTTTAATCCTTTTTACTAGACAAAGATAAGGCCCTGTAGCGCTTACTAGTTCTTAAGGTTATTATGTATGTTAACACTATTTTTAGATAACTATGTTAAGTGTGTAAAAAAGCATAGTAAGTGTAATGCTTTTATCTCTAATGCTGCCTAAGACTGCTTAGAGAAAGAGAGAGAAGCGCTTCTTTAAAAGGCCTCTATTATAAAGGCTTAGAAGCGTGCCTTACTAGAAAAGCAGCTAGCCTATAAGCGCCTTTTACTAGAAGAGCAGCAGGCTTAGGACTAGAAACAGCTTTATTTGCAAAAGGAGATGCTAGAGGTAATAAATAAAGAGTGTTCTAAATAGGACTATATCTAAAAGTTATTAGATTTATTAAAGGCTTGTTACGTAAAATACTTAAAAGGAAACTTATTTTCCTTAGACAAAATAAAAGCTTTTAAGGCTAAAGTAAAGAGCTACTCCTCTCTTTAGCTTTTATTAGCTAAGACTTGTCTCTAAAGGCTGCTGCTATCTAGTAATAACATAGCTATTTCTTTTAATATAAGTGCCTTATTACCTAGCTAGTTTCTTTTAAACAAGCCTAAAGGTACTCTTATACTAACAGCTGCGTGTTCTATAAATTCTTAGCTAGTTTTTATGTGTTTTTACTAGTAAGCTACTTTTTCTATTTTACTAAAAACTCTTTTTAGTTCTTTTAATTACTTATAATATGCTTAACTTTATATTCTGTTTCTTTATCTTTTTATTTTTGTGTAGATAAAAGAATCTTTTTAAGTGCTTTTTTTAGTCTAAAAATATAGAACTATAAGTAGATTTTTATATGTAAAGGAAGCTTAAGCTTGTAGTTATCTTACTAAGTTTATAAGACCTTATAAGGCTTTATTCTTTTTTCTACTAGCTTTCTAGAGAGTCTAGGTATCTTAAGGTTCTTTATATTAAGGTACATATAGTCTTTTAGGCAAATTTCTAGTCTTAGCTATTATAATTTATTTACATACTTCTTTATTGTTTCTCTGCTAGTCCTAGCTTTTACAGCTAATCTTTTATGTATCTAACATAGGTCTGTTAGCTAATTTATTAATTTCTATAGGTCTATAAGTTAGTTCCTGTGTAGCGCAAAATAAAGGTTATATCTAAAATTAGCTTTATATAGTGTTTCTTTTATTATTGCTAATTCTATGTTATTAATAGCTAACTATGCTATTAAAAGCTATGCTGCCTAATTATTCTAAGTATAGAAAATGTACTTTTTTAGGTATTTTTCTACTTCTGCATTTGCTCTTTTAGTCTAGCTATCTATCTGCAGGTAGTAGGCAGTTAATAGCCTATGCGTTATGCTAAGGTGCCTTATTACTGCTTTCTAAAAGCTGCTAGTAAACAGTTTATCTTAGTTAAAGATAATAATCTTAAGGCATCTATATACTAATATTATATTTTATTTTAATTTATAAATAAATTTCTTAGCAGTTATTGTTTTTTCTAAGGGCTAAGTATGTAAATACTTAGTAGTTTTATCTAGGGCTACTATAATTATGTTGCATATTTTATCTATTCCTAGTTCTTTAAACAGGGGCAATTTTATAATAAAGTCTATTATAATTATTATCTATAGTAACTTTAGGGCTTTAATTAGTTAGAGGTACCTGTATAGCCTGTGCCTTTACAGGTTATTCTTATTATAGGTATTACATTCTCTAAGCACCTCTGTGTATAGTTGCTTTACCTTTAGTATACATTAAAAAATAGCAGCTCTTAGCTTTTTCTAAAGAGTGCCTATTCTTAGGTGTCTAAACATTAGAGATTTGTAATATTCTTAGATTAAGTTCTTTTATTCTTACTTACTAGCTATAAGCATGCAGAATTCTTTTATAAGTTAGGGCTTATTATAAATCTAACCTTTATTAGTTTTTTTAAAAAGTGTAAACTTTTTAGTTCCTTTTTTTTACTATTAAAGTAGTCTAGCCTTTAGCTAAGGGTGTTAGCCTACTAGTTCTGTGTTCCTAGAACATGCTTAATAATGTAGTTAAACTAGGCAAGCTTTATTACTTATTTTACATGCATTAGTAAAAGTTTCTTTACTGTTAAAAATATAACTAAATTTACATAGTTATAATATAAAATAGCTTTACTATTCTATATAACTCTATAGCTTATACCCTTACAGTGTTTAATATTGCTTTTAGTTCTTTGTTAGGTATACTATAGTTAGCCTTAGGTCCTAAAAACTTAGCAGAATAGTACGCAACTAGGTGCTATTTTCTGTCTTCCTATTTCTAGTAGAGTGCAGCTCCGCTGGCTCCTAGGGATGCATCTGTGTAGATCTTTATATCTAACTATAAGTTATACATTCTTAGCACTAGCTTAGCTGCTATAGCTTGTCTTAGCGCTATAAATGCTTTATTTATTTCTAGAGTCTAGACAAACTTTGCTATAGCCTGTTTCTTAGTTATAGCGTTTATTAATAGTATAGTAATTTTAAAGTAGTTTTTAATTATTTATCTAACATAGCCTAATAGTCCTAAGAATTCTTTTACTTCTTTAACTATTATAAGTTCTAGCTATTTAAGTACTTTTTATACTTTAGCTAAGTTAATCTTTATTTGTTTACTATTAATTATAAATCTTAAGTATTTTATTTTAGTAACATAGAATTTACATTTAGAGAGCTGTAAGTAAAGTCTATACTTTCTAAGCTGTTCTAAGACTTTTTATACCTTTTATACATAGTCTTCTAAGGTATCTTTTAAATAGATAAGAACGTCATCTAAATATACTAGAGTAAAGACATTAAGGTATAAGTTAAGAGCTATATTAATAATTTACTAAAACATTACTAGGGCATTTATTAAGCTAAACAGCATTACTAATAGCTTATAAAGTCCCTAAGGGGTTTTAAACACTATAAGCTATTTATTACCTTCTTTTATTCTTATCTTATTAAATTTATTTTGTACATTAAACTTTATAAAGTACTAGGTTCCTTTTAATTAGTTTATAATATTTTATATAATTAGTAGAGAAAACTAATCTTAAATTATGTTATTATTTAAGGTTCTATAGTTTTAACAGACTCTAATTTTTCTTTTTTTCTTTTTTATAAAAACTATAGCTAAGGCTATTAGGCTGTAGCTTTTTTAGATATAGCCTTATACTAACATCTTATTAACATATTCTTACAAAGCCTTTTTCTGTACCCTTGTTAGAAAGCAAAGCTTATAAGTTTTTAAATTATAATCTTTTATTAAGTTAATAGCGTAATTCTAAGGCTAGTGTAGTAGTAGTACTCTAGAGTCTTCTAGTGTCTTAAACATATCTTTATAGTCTTTATATTTAACTAGGATGTAACCTTCTTTCTAGGCTTAGATAACACTAATTTATTCTACATTTTTATTAGTTTTAATTTCTTTATAAGAGACTTTTTTAAGCTTTTTTTTTTATTATTCTTATTACCTAAGCTTTTAGCTTTTAGTAGGGAAACTTTTAAAGTTTCCTTTTCTTAGGGTAGTAACTGCTACCTTATTTTGCCTGTTTATAGACTAGGTAATAGTTATTATAGCATGCTAACTAGGTTATGTGTGCATAGTTGTTAGGAGTTTTTATAGTTATAGTTTTCTAGTTAATTATAGGATTATAAGTTCTAAGCTAGTTATAGCCTAAGATTGCGTTGTATTTGCCTCCTAGCTAGAGTATATTTATAAACTTCTAGTCTTTTATGTTAGGGGTCTTAAAGTTCTTTTTATAAGTTTTTAGGTTAATCTATTCTTTACTATATTTAATTAATAATGCGTTAGTAAAGGTTACCTTAAACAAGTTTTTTTTTATTTAGAATAGTATGCTTTACTTATCTACTTAATCCTTATTTATTGCAGTAAAGGTGCATTCACTGTCTATAAGGGCTAGCCTAGGCCACCCTTTATATGTGAAGGTGGTTGTTAGGCTGTGTCCTGCCCCTTATCCTACTATAATTACTGCTAATATGTTATGTTTAACTTCTTTATTAAAAAGGGGATAAAAGTTAATGTTTTATAAGTTATTATTAAACTTATCTTTTTTTTTATAGATTTAGTGTTCTTAATTACAGTAGTTAGCTGCTTTACATTTATAATCTTTAACTAGGTAATGTAATGTTAGGTAGTCTTCTTTTCTTGCTGCTTTTTACTAGAAGTAGTAGAACTAGTAGTTATCTTATTCTTTATATGCTACTTATCTCTCTTTCTTATATAGGGGGGCTGTCTAGCAAGTGTAACAGTTTGTAGTTTTATAGGCTAAGGCTGTCCCTTACTATAGGCATCTGTTATAGTTCTTCTTTTATATAGGCTACTAGCCTGTTTTATGCTTATTATCCTAATGCTTAAGGCAATATTGTTGCGTGCATTAGTACTAGGGGTATAGATAATTATTAGGTCTATATAACATGTTAAGGGGACTCTCTTAAGTCTACTAAGAGTATTCCTGTGTTTATACTATCTAAACAGGGTGTTCTTTCTATTAGTAATTGTTAGTGCTATAGGTTTTGTTTTTACAGAGTGCGCACTAACTATAGCTTTATTACATTACTAGAGCTTTTCTGCTAATTATAAGGCTTAGAAGCAGTGTCTTAGGCTTCCTAGGTGCTAGCTTTAGGACTTTAAACCTAGCAGGTCTGCCTAGTTCTTCTAGTTTCTAGTCTTAGATTTTTGTAAAAAACTGCTATTATTTTTATTTATTTATAATGTTGTATTTAACTTTAGCTATATGTTATATAATGTTAAATGTAAAGTAGTTATTGCTAATATTTATCTAGTAAAGCATAACTATGCAATAACTTAAGTAGTTATGTTATAGACTATATTTCTAGCATTTATATTTCTAAAACTATTAGAAGAGCTCTCTTGCTAAAGTGCTAGAGGTTTAGTCTTAAACAGGGAACTGTTTTTTTTTTAAATATTTATAATATATTCTTAGATCTAAGTTTCTTCTTTATATCTCTTAAAAATTATAAAGTTCTACAACACTATATTAAGGCTACTAAAATTTTAAATAACTACTTCTTAATATACTTTAAAGCAGTTATTTAAAGAATAGTTTTCTCTGCATTACTAGTAAAGTCTATTATTTAATCTTTTTAATATTTTCTTATCTATAAAGCTGTATTTAGCAGTAATAGCTTTTATTATTGCAGTAGTATTTTTATTCTCTCTCTTTTAGAAGTTTAGGCAGTTTTAGCAGAAATGTCTTACTTTTTTATAGTTTAGGCAGGCCTTGTCCTTTAGCTACTTTTATTATTTCTTTATTAAAGGCGGCCTATTACGTCCTAGAACTTAGCTCTTCTTAAAGGGGGGGCTTTATATATACTTTACATAACTAAGGTTTATTAGTTTCTTATTATATTATAAAAGCTTTTTTTTCTTAGAAATAAATTCTAGTTTTTAAAAAGTTCCTTTTTATTTCTTTTCTCTTTTACACTCTCTATAGTAGTTGTTATAAGTTGTTACTTACATAATAAAGTTTTTAAAAGTAGTTAGCTTTTTGCTATGCATAAATTTATTTTTTACTATTTTGCTTAATCTATTATAGAACATGCAGCAGAGAGCCTTCTAGTTAGTCTATCTACAGATAGCCAGCTGTTCTCTAAAGCGTGCTGCATAGTTCTAGACTAAACTAGTTTCTTATTTTATAGTGTCTAACTTGTTAGCTATAATTTTCTTTTTATTAAGAGTTTTATAGATAGCTGTTAAGGCTTCTTTAAAATTTTTAATGTTACTAAATATCTCTTTTATTTCTAGAGTAAGTGCTTTACTATTTACCCTAAAGTTTATCTAATTATCTGCATAGAGTTAGAACTAAATTATAAGAGAGCCTTTTAGGTGTAGTTCTATCTAAGATATTATTTCTACATTAGTCTAAAATGCTTCTTTATTATATTATATATAAAAGTAGTATTTTGTAAAGAATAGTTAAAAGTTTTTTAATAATTTTTTAAAAGGCTTTAAAAGAGCTAGTTTTAAAGTCTTTTTAGCTATAATGCTTACTTTCTTTATTAAAATGTTTTAGATTTTTGCTAACTCTACTTATAGTTTATGTATTTAATAGGCTTAGTTAGTAGCTTTCTAAAGGCTTAAAGTTTTTAAAAAATTCTATAATTTTAATGCTTTTTAGTAAAAGTTAGTAATTTCTTACTTAAGTTTTAAAAGCTTACTAACTTTATTACTAATCTACTAAAGTTCCTTAATATTGTTCTAGATTAAGTTAATCTATTCTGCTAGAACAGCTTTGCTTTAAGTAGGAACTTCTATAGATCTTAATAGCGCAGTGTAGGCTATGTTAGAATCTAGGTTGTGTTGTAAAGTAGCTATACTTTTTAAAAGGGATAGTGTTTAATATTATAATCTTTACTTTAGGAAGCACTTAGGTCTAGTGATATTCCTAGGGGGGAAGTAGGGCAGATAGTAGGGGCTAATCTAGTAGGGTGTACAGTCCTACGTACAGGCTAATAGGCTTATAGAGAAGGGTAGAATGACTAGATTGTAGTTTGCCCTATGTGCGGCAGTAGGGAGGCTAGGGTTAAACAGTCCTAGTAGACAAGGTTAGAGGTATATATAGTGTAAGATATATAAATAGTATTATAGCTCTTTAAAAAGCTAAATGCTACTTAGTCTATGTAATAAATAAACTAAATATTAAACACACCTTCTAAAGGTTGTTTAAGGTGCGAACTATATACATGTGCTAGTGCGCTAAGGGGAGCTAGCGGGAGTCTATAGGAGCTTGCTAAGGAGGCTCCTGCAGGCTCCCTTAAGCTCCCTTAGGCTCCCTAAATTCGCGGCCTGTCTCTCTATTAGACAAGGCACTCTTTAACTATTGTAGGCAGCTGCGCTGCCCCCGCGTCCTCCGACTGGTCCGTAAGCGAGCCCTGTCCCAATCCAGCTAGATTGTGGAGCACTGCTGGTGGAGTTACGCTGGTCCAACTGTAGACCGTAACAAGTAGAAACTTAAGTTTTATAATATAAGTAATCTAGTTACATATAAGATTTTTAGCTAAGTGCCTATACACTTTCTTTAAAGGGGTAAAACAACTTATATTAAGAAGCTATAAAAGGTGTAATAAGTATAAAAGTATATAAATAGTAATAATCTTATTCTTTTTACAGTACTACTAAAAATTAAGCAAGTTATAGCTTTTATAGCTATTAATAATAAAAAGCTAATAAGCGCTTATAACTTTTTTTTTATTAGCAAAGCTTGCTCTGCTTATTATATTCGGGTTTGCAGAACGAAAAATTAAGCAGAATCTCCTCGTTTAGACGCGCTAGTTAGGCAGAATTTCTTTAGATAAACCCTAGTAACGCTGTTTCTCTGTTACTTTATGTGTTTCTTATATTCTTTTTAAAAAAAAAATGTATACCTAATGTAAGTGCACCTTTATGCTAATTTGCATGCAGTTTGCTCTAGCATGCGTTGTGTAAAACATGTTTAAATTATAGTTAGTTGCGTCTGTTCCACCTCTCTAGCCACATCGGTGTGTCGGGGATTAGCAGTTGCTCGCTCACCTGAGTTGCTTACTTTTGCCAAGACCACACCACAACAAACTTTATTATAGCCTATAACAACCTACTCTAGCACTATAGAGTATAGTACAGCCTAGAATATTATTTAGATACTACTTCTACTTCTTGCTTACACGTTTGCGTGTTATGCCTAGTCTAATTGCACTGTCTGCAGCGCCTTTAGGATTGCTTATCTACTTTAGCTTACACTTGCTTCTTTGCCTTTTTTCTATCACTGCGCGCCCTAAACTTATTTTAAGCTGTTAAGCGCAGGCCTTTCTAAATGTAGCTGCCTTATTAGCTGCTTAAAGCTTAGTAATTTCCTATTACACTAACACTAGCTTATGTGCAATTATTGCTACCCTTTGTAAGGCTTTTTTTTCTAGAGGCATTACCTCTCTAGAACCCTCTCTATACGTAGAGCTACTTGCAACACAACTAATATCTACTAGGGATTGTTGCCTGCTGCTGTAATCTACTGTAGTTTGCTGCAATTTGCTATAGTTTGCCGCAATTTGTTGTAGTTTGCTACAATATGCTATAGTTTGCCGCAATTTACTGTAGTTTGCTACAATTTGCTGCAATTTACTTTATGCATTTCCTAACACTGCTAGGTAACCTCTTACTAACACCTCTAGGCATTAGCCTATTATATTTAAACAGTAGTTAAAGAAGCTAAACTAGCAGTTGTGTAAGCAAAACAGCTTAATAAGGTATTACATGTACTACATTAATGTTTACAGCGATAGAGAGGCAGAGGCAGAGGCAGAAGCAGCGCTAGAGCTCTCTAGCACTCTAAGAAATTCCTATAGAGGCAACAAACTACACAAGGTGCAGCTCTACAACTAGAGCTTTAATGCTAAAACAATTTAATTAAAAATATTAGGTAGCAGTATTAGGCGTAGCGTGGCGGTATTAGGCAGTGAAAGAAACAGGTGCAACGCTAGAGAACGCAAGGTGTAAAGAAGAGGAAGACTATTATAAGAGTAGAAACGCGTTAAAAGCTAGAGCTAGAACCTGTTCTCTTAATTACAGCTAATAATTAACTAATTTCTAGATAACTAATCTTAAATTTATATAAACCTTTAGTTTTTAAAAAATAATTTTTACTAACTTAATTAAAGCTAAAAATTAGCTAGCTATTATTTACTTTAAGTATTACTTTACTTATAAGCTTACTTTATAATAAGTAATTTAGTTATGTATAAGGTTTTTAGCTTAGCGCTTATATACTTTTTTAAAAATGTAAAATAACTTATATTAAATAGCTATAAAAAGTGTAATAAGTAAAAAAGTATATAAATAGTAATAATTTTACTATCTTTATAGTATTACTAAAAATAAAGTAAGTTATTAGTAACACTTACTATACTTAATATATTTAAGTTTATAAAATATAAAGTTAAGTAAAATCTTGTTTTAAAACACACTAGTTAGTTATAATCTTTTTAAATAAACTTTAGTAACACTATTTTTTATTACTTTATATATTTCTTATTTTCTTTTTTAAAATAATGTATACTTAATATACATACATTTTTATATTAATTTACATGTAGTTTACTCTAGTATATGTTATATAAAATA
>NW_022985180.1:863647-896639 GCF_010093535.1 Lindgomyces ingoldianus | reverse complement strand
TAGTATATGTTATATAAAATATATTTAAATTATAGTTAGTTATGTTTATTCTACTTTTTTTAGCTATATTAGTGTGTTAGGGATTAGCATTAGCTATATTAGTGTGTTAAGGATTAGCATTAGCTATAGTAGTGTGTTAAGGATTAGCATTAGCTATATTAGTGTGTTAGAGATTAGCATTAGCTATATTAGTGTGTTAGAGATTAGTATTAGCTACGCTGAGTTACATGCTATAGTTAATGTTTGCAGTAGTGACACTTAGATGCGTCGTTACTATAGTCGCACGATAGTCGGATGTGTCGTCACACGATGATCGGATGCGTCGGCACTATAGTCGTATGCATCTCAGCACAGTCTGTTGCCAAGACTCACCCACTTATTTCGCAAATATATAGACTCCTACAGAGGACTCCTCTAGCAATACATTTAATGCAGTTCCTCATGTCTCTAGTACCTCACATAGCTTCACAGTTAAATATTGTTATTATGTGTCTATTACCTGTCTAATACTAATTTGCTAAGCATTGTGCTAGAACTATTCTTTAACCTAAATAACCTACTTTAATGTACTAACTATTGCTCTAAGCAAGCTTTGCTTTTATAGATTATTTATAAATTGTTGTAGTATTTTAACTTTAGACTAAAGTAGCTATAGCCTTAGTTTTAAAAGCATTATAGCACTAACTTTAAAACTATTTTAGTAATATATTAAAACTCTAAGCTATTTTAAATAAAATTATAATATTATAAGCTTACTAATAACTATTTTTTAATTAAAAAACTACCTGTGTAGAAGTAGTGCATTTATTAATACTTTATAGTACTTATAAGTACTAAAACTAAAACTTTAAAACCTTTAAAAGTAAACTATAACTAAATAGTAAGAAAAAAAAAGCTATAATTTTAAGCTACTTTTATAAAAGTAAGCTTTTTAATTATAAACTATTTACTTTACTTAGCTTTTATAGGCTTATTAGGCTTAACTTAATAAAATAAAAACACTTTATATTAACGTACCTAACAGGTTGGCCGGCCACACGGGTTGGCCGGCCACTTTTGCTAAGCCTCTACTAAACTCTACCTATCTACATAATGCCTTAACAACAACACTAGATTAAATCTTCTAAAGAACATTAGATACAGCTTGCTCTTTAGGCTTTTAAATAAGACTTAAAACCTTTCTTACAACACACTGCAGCTATTTATAATGTCTCTTATATAACACTAAGCAATTAACGCGCTAGACAGCCTTTATAAGCAGAATGCTAGCCTAAATTAAGAAATCTAACTAAGCTTAAAAAAAAAGTAGTTATTAAGTATATACTTAAGCTTATAACACACAGATTTCCCCCTAGGCTTATAGCTTTAGCTAATATAGCTAATTCCTTACCTGTAGAGTGTAATCTAGGCTAGGTTAGCTTAAACTAGACTAGTATGTGGGTTAAGCACTACCTTAAGTTTATAATAAAGTTTAATTATAAGTATAATTATAAGAGAGCGCTTTATAAGGATCTAAAAGTTATCTACAGCTAGTTTTACCTAGTAGCTAACATAAAAGCTAAGTACAGTATCTAGGATAAAAATAAGTATAACTTTAATAAGTTAGGCTTTATAATAAGCTAGATATTAACTAGAGCAGTTATTATAGCTTTAAAGAGATAAGAACAGCTAAAGGTAATATAGTAAAGTAATAAAAAGTAAATAACAGTTATCTAGGGCATTAACATAATAAGGTAGGCTATAATATTATAGAGCTTTAAGCAGTAAATAAGGCTGCTACATAATGTAGATTACATAAAAGAAAGCAGATTTAGGCAAAAAAGACCTTAATAGTTAAAAATAAGGCTTGTCTAACTACTCTAAAGGAGTTTAAAGCGCGTAGTGATAGGAAGAAGCTAAAGACGCAGGTGCGCGCTAAAGAAGGTAAGCTAAGTTAAAGGTAATGCAGGCAGTGCAATTAGACTAGGCATAACTTGCGTACATGTAAGTAAGTAGCAGAAGTAGACTCTAAATAATACCTTATGTTGTATTACTCTATACAGGGCTAAAGTGGGCTGTTTTGCGAGAGAATAGGGTGGTTTTAGTGGGGGCTTGGCAAAAGTGGCCGGCCAACCCGTGTAGCCGGCCAACCCGTTAGGTACGTTAGTAGCTATAGTGCTAGTAATAATGTTTTAAATTACTTAGTTATACCTTTTTAAATATAGTTTTTTTTACTAAAGTTTTCTAAAGTTTAGTTACTAGTAATAAGTACTACTTAGGTGTAACCTGTATAGTCTCTACTGCAGGCCAGCCTAGGGCTAGTCTAAGTTACTATAATATCCTACCTATTTAATTACAGGATTAAGAACAGCCTACAGAAGAAGAGAGGCTATGTTACAGTTAACTTAGACATGCCTTAGATTCTCCTTAGAGAGCCCTTAGCCTAGCCTTAGGCACATAACGTCCTGTCACGTGCCCTAGCACATATATATATATCCTCTCACGAACCTCTAAGTCTCCTTAAGGATTTGCCTATTAATACTATCCTGTACCCCCTTCTGCGCTTTATGCTTCCTGCTTCACAGTTGTAACGGCACAGGCAAGACAATAGGTCCAAATGCGGTAGGAATCCACTCAGAGGCATATAGGAGTGCGTGGGGACTTAATGACCTGGGAACTCCATTAACACCTATAGACCTTGTACAAAGGATATTAGAAAACTACTAAGCTAGCTACAGAAGAGAGGTGCAACTAAATACATAGAGGAATAGAGGTAAGCAAAGAGTAGAGTAGAGTTAAGGCTAGGTTAAGTTAGAGTTAGAGCTAATATAAAAACTCTTTAGAAAGGTTTTAGGCAACCTAAAATAAAATAATTTATAAGAATTAAGTTAAAGTTAGAGCTAATATAAAAACTCTTTAAATAAGTTTTAAGTAACTTAAAATAAAACAGTTTATAAAAATTATTACACTACTTCTCTTTTTATAAACTAATAGTTTTTATTAGTAATTAAGGTAGAAAATATTACTATTACTTTTTTTATTTTTAAACTAAACTAAGTCTAATTTAGCTAGGTGTTCTTACTTTAAGTATTCTTTTACACTACTAGCAGTGTCTTTTAAACTAAACACTACACATGCAATTATTAATTATTAGAGTAGGAAGTGTAATTTATTAATTAGAGATAACTTAAATAAAGTTATAAAGTATTTTTATAAGTCTTTCTTTTTAGATTATACGCTATAAGGTAGGCTACTATAGCTTTAAAAAAGTTTACCTAGGTATGTTTAAAACTATAGTTTAGTACTTATAGGCTAGAAGAAAGCTTCTTTTATAAGTAGAACAACTAATCTAACTAAAATACTCTTTTCTTAATAGCTACACTAATAAAGTGCGCTTTAAATGTAGAAAATACTTTCTTTTTATTTATTTTAAAAGTCTAAAACACTTATTATATCTTAATCTTTTTTTAACTAGTAATAAAATAAGCTTATAAAAGCTTTATTATATCTTTTACACTTGTAAACTAAATCTAGTCTAATTTAGCTAGGTATCCTAGCTCTAGATAATCCTTCGCAATACTAGCTGTGTGTCTCTATATTAATGCTATGTGTGCGCGCTTACTCTAATAGTAATCTAAATTAATATTAAGTCTATTTATAATAAAAGCTTACTATTAGTTAAATATAAGTTTTTTTACTATTTATAAGAATCTTGATTTTAGGTGTGTGTTTAGTAAAGTAGATTTACTAGGTCTAAAAAGTGCCTAAAAAGCCTCTTACACTTAAAGTAGTAAAAGCAGTATAGAGTGTTATTAAAAGTAATTTAGTAGTTAGTAAAAGTTAACTAGTAGTTTTTAGCTAAATCAGCTGCTTAAGCTATGCTTATAATTAAGTAATTTAATTATTAATAAATATACTACTAAAGGTTAACTTTAAATAAAGTAAGAGTATAGCTTTAGATGCTATAGAAGTAAGTTTTGCTATTAATATAGATTATTGATTAACTTTAAAAAGCTTACTTTAGCTAAAGTATATTTTAATTCTAGAATTAAAAAGTAATTAGTTAAATATTAGTAGTTACTTTTAATTTTAATAAATTATTAGTAGTTTTTAAGTTTTTACTTTAGCACACTTTTTATAACTTTTCTAAAAAATAATTTTAATTAACGTACCTAACAGGTTGGCCGGCTACACAGGTTAGCTGGCTACTTTTGCTAAGCCCCTACTAAACTCTACCTATCTACGTAATGCTTTAACAACAACACTAGATTAAATCTTCTAAAAAACATTAAATACAGCTTACTTTTTAAGCTTTTAAATAAAACTTAAAACTTTTTTTATAACATGCTACATCTATTTATAATGTCTTTTACATAACACTAAGTAATTAACGCGCTAGACAGTCTTTATAAGCAGAATGCTAGCTTAATTTAAGAAATCTAACTAAGCTTAAAAAAAGTAGTTATTAAGTATATATTTAAGCTTATTACACACAGATTTCTTTCTAAGCTTATAGCTATAGCTAATATAGCTAATTCCTTGCGCGCAGAGCGTAATTTAGGCTAGGTTAGCTTAAACTAGCCTAGTATGTAAGTTAAGCACTGCCCTAAGTTTATAATAAAGTTTAATTATAAGTATAATTATAAAAGAGTACTTTATAAAGATCTAAAAGTTATCTAAGGCTAGTTTTACCTAGTAGCTAACATAAAAGCTAAGTATAGTATCTAGAATAAAAACACATATAACTTTAATAAGTTAAGCTTTATAATAAGCTAGATATTAACTAGAGCAGTTATTATAGCTTTAAAAAGATAAAAACAGCTAAAGGTAATATAGTAAAGTAATAAAAAGTACATAATAGTTATCTAGAGCATTAATATAATAAAGTAAGCTATTTTACCTTTTATTATCTTTAAAAGCTGCTATTACCTCTTTGCCTAGTATAAAAAAAAGAATCTACTTTAAAACTAGGTTATTATAGTCTTTAAAAACAGCTAGATAATAAATAAGCTTAGGCTGCAGTAGTTAAAGCACTTTAATAAGCATATAAAAAGAAAAGTTATAAACGCTTATTAGCTTTTTAGTATTAATAGCTATAAAAGCTATAACTTACTTAATTTTTAGTAGTACTATAAAAAGAATAAGATTATTACTATTTATATACTTTTACACTTATTACACCTTTTATAGCCTCTTAATATAGGTTATTTTGCCTTTTTAAAAAAAATGTATAAGCGCTAAGCTAAAAATCTTATGTATAACTAGATTACTTATATTATAAAACTTAAGTTTTTACTATGCTTTATACACACTTATAATATAGTAATTACTTTTAGTAATATCTAAGAAGGGTTTTAAAGCGCTAGTTTAGTCTTATTTAACCTAGAATAAGTTAAAATAGCCCTTAATATCTAGTTATGTACTCTATTACTACTACTACTTATTAATAATAAGCCCTAGTAGTTGTAAACTCTAAGTAATACTCTTAAATTTAAGTTATAATTAATGCTTATAAAGGTAAGAATTTAAAGGCATATAAATAGCTTACTAACATTTATAGTAAAGGCCTTTAAAAAAGTCTTAAAAAGAGTAACGTACCTAACAGGTTAGCTAGCCACTTTTGCCAAGCCCCTACTAAAACCACCCTATTCTCTCGCAAAACAGCCTACTTTAGCTCTATATAAAGTAATATAATATAAGATATTATTTAAAGTCTACTTCTACTACTTACTTACACATACGCAAGTTATGCCTAGTCTAATTGCACTACCTGCATTACCTTTAACTTAGCTTACTTTTTTTAGCGCGCACCTGCGTCTTTAGCTTCTTTCTATTACTACGCGCTCTAAACTCCTTTAAAGTAGTTAGATAAGCTTTATTCTTAACTATTAAAGTCTTTTTTGCCTAAATCTACTTTCTTTTATGTAATCTATGTTATATAGCAGCCTTATTTGCTACTTAAAGCTCTATAATTTTATAGCCTGCTTTGTTATGTTAATGCTCTAGATAACTATTATCTACTTTTTATTACCTTACTATATTACCTTTAGCTGTTTTTATCTCTTTAAAGCTATAATAACTGCTCTAGTTAATATTTAGCTTATTATAAAGCTTAACTTATTAAAGTTATACTTGTCTTTATCTTAAATACTATACTTAGCTTTTATATTAGCTACTAGGCAAAACTAGCCTTAGATAACCTTTAAATCTTTATAAAGCGCTTTTTTATAATTATACTTATAATTAAACTTTATTATAAACTTAGGGCAGTGCTTAACCTACATACTAGGCTAGTTTAAGCTAACCTAGCCTAGATTACGCTCTATAGGCAAGGAATTAGCTATATTAGCTATAGTTATAAGCCTAGAGGGAAATCTGCGTGTAATAAGCTTAAGTATATACTTAATAACTACCTTCTTTTTAAGCTTAGTTAGATTCCTTAATTTAGGCTAGCATTCTGCTTATAAAGGCTGTCTAGCGCGTTAATTACTTAGTGTTATGTAAGAGACATTATAAATAGCTACAGCGTGTTATAAAGAGAGTTTTAAGTTTTATTTAAGAGCTTAAAGAGCAAGCTGTATCTAATGTTCTTTAGAAGATTTAATCTAGTGTTGTTGTTAAGGCATTATGTAGATAGGTAGAGTTTAGTAGGGGCTTAGCAAAAGTGGCTGGCCAACCTGTGTGGCCGGCCAACCTGTTAGGTACGTTAGTAATTATTATATATAAGCTAGTGTTAGCATAAAAGAAGATTATAAAGCTTTAAGTAGTAAATAAGGCTACTACACAACATAAATTGCATAAAAGAAAGTAGATTTAAGTAAAAAAAACTTTAATAGTTAAAAATAAAGCTTATCTAACTACTCTAAAGAAGTTTAGAGCGTGTAGTAATAAGAAAAAGCTAAAGACATAAGTATGTGCTAAAAAAAGTAAGCTAAGTTAAAAGTAATATAAGTAGTGTAATTAAACTAGGCATAACTTGCGTATATGTAAGTAAGTAGTAGAAGTAGACTCTAAATAATATCTTATGTTGTATTACTTTATATAGAGCTAAAGTAGGCTGTTTTGCGCTAGAATAGAGTGGTTTTAGTAGGGGCTTAGCAAAAGTGGCCGGCTAATCTGTGTGGCTGGCCAACCTGTTAGGTACGTTATAAAAAATAAAAAATTCTAAACTTAAAAGCTTTATGTCTATACATAAGTACAGCTGCGTCTGTACACGCGTACAGCTAAATTAGGTTGCCTAAAACGTTAGCTATCTAGTGTAAGGCCGAGATGGTGCTTACGTGCGACGGGTATATATACTATTCTGTACGCAATAATTAACTGTTGGTTGATTATTCGCACCTTTTTGGTTGTATTGGCGTAGTGGTACAGAGCTCCGTCCTTACATCTAGCCTGTGCGTTAGAGGCTATGTGTACTTAAAAGCCCTCTTTCTTTATATAAAAAAAAGAGTAGTAGTTAATAATACAAAGATCTTTACTTACTTACCTTTTAGTACACTTTTTAAGTGTATGTTTATTTAATTAAACCTAGGTTAACTAACAATAATTAGTTTATTAATAAACTATTTACTATATATGTAGCTATATAAAGAATATTATTTTTAATAAATAGATTTATAAAAATTAATAAAACTACTACTATATAAAAAGCTTACTTCTACTTGTTACAATCCTTACTCCGGCGAAATGGTATTTTCGGGAGTACGACGGCCTATGGTGACGTTAGCGGGGTAGGGGTAGAACTTAGCTGGATCGGGTGTACAGTCCGTCAAGCAGAGTGAGGGCAAGGCGGAATAAAGAAGGCAGGTTGTAGTTTAGCCTAGCAGCTATATAGGGAGCTAGCAAACCTAATCTATAAGGATAAAAAAGGAGGTATATATAGTGTAAGATATATAAGGCAGTAATGTTTTCTTTATAAAGGTTTTAATGCCTTTTAGTCTATTAAGTAGGTAAAGACTAAATAGTAATTATAACCTTCTAACTATAGTTATAATTAAGACTATATACACAGGGTTTACATGCTCTGCATGCTTGCATGCTTGTTTCTACATAGCCTGCACAACCTGCAAGCCTGCAAGGCCTGCTAGCTTATTAGATAGTGCACTCTACTAGGCTTTTGTCTAAAAGCTAGAGCTATTTCTTATCTGTTCTGTTACGTAATTTATTTAACATAGGGTTAAGCATTTTCTATTTAATGTTGCTAGGGCTGTAAGGGACAGCTAATTAGGTTATTATAGTCTATTTATTAGCTGTAACACGCAGGCTTTTCTTCTAGTTAGTGTCCTTACTATTAAGTTCTTTTTATTATAAGCGTTAGATTTTTTTTTTAGCTAGTGTGTGCCCTTTTTTAAAGCCTAGCTTAATGTTTAACTTCTTTAACTATGCCTTATTAGGCTTTTTATTCTTCTGCTGTTACTTATTACCTTTGCACTATTACCTGTCTTAACTCTTTTTATTATATAAAGATGTGTCTCTGTAGTGCTTGCTGCTTAAGTAGTTCTTTTTATGTAATATCCTTATTATTAAACAAGTGCGTAGAGTGTTTGCAAAAAAGTAGTTACTATAATGCTTTTATGTCTAACGCAGCCTAGAATTGTCTAGAGTAGGAACGTAAAAAGCTGTTAGCTAAGTTAGAGGCAGTCTAAAAAGATAAGATGCATAAAAAGAAAAAGTTATTAAAACACTTTTAGTTAATTATTTCTTACTAAAAAAAGCTTATAAATAGTTAAAAGTATTAGAGGATTAAAGAGTAAAGTATTTAAAAGAAGACCTTTTATTTTTAGATAAGCTTAAAGCGCTTAAAGCAAAAGCTGTAGGTCTTTCTTCTCTTTAACCTATGTTAAAGGGTTGCAGACTTTCTACATTATAGCTAGCTAATGCTGCTGTAGTTTTAAATAATAGTAGTGCTTTCTAGTCTAGAGAACTTTTTTTAGGTAGTTTTGTTTAGAAGAGAGTCTAAGTACTAGTAGAAGGCCTAAGAAGTGTTTAACAGGCTCTTAATAAGTTTCTAAGTATTTTTACTAGTAAGCTATTCTTTCTATTTAACTAAGTACTTATTTTTTTTAATAGTCTAAAATTTTTTCTACTTTATATTCCTTTTCTTTTTCTTTTTATCTAGTAGTTGCTAATAAAATAGTTTTAGGCATAAGTTTAAGCTTAAAGACATAGAACTAAGAATATATTTATATTTTTTTTAGTAATTTAAGTTTGCAGATGCTAAGGTGTGTTTATATAACTTTATAAAGTTTTATATGTTTTTTAGCTAGTTTCTTAGAAGGTTTTAGTGTTCTAAGATTCTTTATGTCTAAATACACATAATTATTTAGGTGTATTTCTAGTGCTAGTTGCTTTTTTTAGTTTACTGCTATTTCTATAGCTTTCTAAGCTAACTGCGCTTATCTAGTAAGTTTTTAGTATAGTTTTAGAAGTCTAGCTATTTAGTTTATAGCTTTTAAAAAGTTTATTAGTTGTAAACTTTAAAGCTTGTAGCATAGAGAGTATCTAAAATTAGCTTTATATAGAGTTTTTTTAGTTATAGCTAATTCTATAGTGTTAATAGCTAACTATGCTATTAGTAGCTATTTAGCCTAATTATTTTGTTTATATAACACATATTTATATAGGTACTTTTCTACTTTTATGTTTACTCTTTCTGTTTGTCTGTTTATTTACAGGTAATATGCTAAAAAGAGCTTGTAACTAATTCTTAGGTGTTTAACTGCAGCTGTCTAAAACTTGCTTATAAATAGTTTATTATAGTTAGAAATAATAATCTTAGAGTGGCTATAAGTAGCTAAGACATTTTTTTCTAGTTTAAACATAAGTTTTTTAGCTATAATGTTTTTTTTAAATAGCTATAAGTAAATAAACTTAGTAGTTTTGTTAATAACTTATCTAATTATATTATAAAGTCTTTCTATGCTAGGTTCTTATAATAGTAGTAGGCTAGTAATAAAGTCTATAGTAATTATAGTCTATAGTTAGCTTAGGGCTGTAATTAGTTAGAGTGGCCTATATAGCTTGTGCTGTTATAGGTTGTTTTAGTTGCAGATATTACACTCTTATAAAACTTTAGTGCATAGGTGCTTTAGTTAGGGCACTTTTTAAAGTATAGTGTTTTTAATCTTTTTCTGTAATAATCTAATTCCTAGGTGCCTAAACATAGAAGCTTTATAATATTCTTTTATTAGGTTTTTCTATCTTTGTTTAACTATTATAAGGGAACATAGTAGTTTTTCTTAGTTTAGTTTTTTATAGACTAGGCCTTTTAGAGTTTTTTTAAAGATTATAAATTCTTCTAAGTTTTTTTTATTCTTTTTAAAGTAGTTAGTGTGTTAGCTTAGAGCGTCTACTTATTAGTTACTGCTTTCTACTACATGCTTAATAATAAAGTTAAACTATGCTAATTCTATAGCCTATTATACATGCATAGGTAAGAGCTTTTTTATAGTAAAAAAGGTAACAAGGTTTACATAGTTAGTAAAGATTATAAATTATTAGCTAAGACTTTAAAGCTTAACTTTTTAATTTCTATATACATTAACTATAGCTTTTAGCTCATTATCTAGAATAGTGTATTTTTATTCTAATAGTGTAAATTTTGCTAAGTAGTAAGCTACTAAGTGCTATTAACTATTTTTTTATTTTTAGGAGAGTGCTGCCCCTTCTACTCTTAAAAAAGCATTAGTGTGCACTTTTATTTCTAGTGTAGGGTTATACATTTTAAAGATAGGGTAGCTTATTATAATTTATTTTAGTTCTTAAAAAGCATTCTTTATTTCTATTGTCTATATAAATTTTTATGTAGCCCTTTCCTTAGAAGTGGCATTAGTAAGAGGTAACATAATTTTTAAGTAGTTTTTAATTATCCTTTATATGTAGCTAGTAAGGCCTAGAAATCCCTTAATTTTTATAATAGTTTTTAGTGTTAGCTATTTAAGTACTTTATTTACTTTAGTAAGATCTATTTTTATTTCTTTTTTATTAATAATAAACTTAAGGTAGTTAGTTTTTTATATATTAAATTTATATTTATTTAGCTATAGATAAAGTCTGTACTTTTAGAGTTTATCTAGTACTAGTTATACTTTTGCTACATAGTCTAGTTTGCTTTTTTTAGTGTATATAAGGATGTTATTTAAATATACTAAAACAAAGATGTCTAGGTATAAGTTAAGCGCTATGTTAATTACTCTTTAGAATATTACTAGGGCATTAGTAAGTCTAAATAGCATAACTAAAAGCTTATAAAGAGCTTATAAAGTTTTAAAAGCTATTATTTATTTATGTCCTTTTTTTATTCTTATCTTGTTAAATCTATTCTAGATGTTAAATTTAGTAAAGTGCTTAGTTTCTTTTAACTAGTTTATAATATTTTACTTAGATAATAAGAAAAAAAAAACTAATCTTTTATAGTGCTTTTGTTAAGGGTTTAGTAGTTTTAGTAGACTTTAACCTTTCTGTTCTTCTTTCTTGTAAAGACTACTACTAATGCTATAGAGCTCTTGCTTTTGCAGATATAACCTTTTGCTAGCATATAATTTACATATTCTTATAGTGCTTTTTTCTAGGCTGCTGTAAGAGAGCGCAGCTTATAAGTCTTTAGCTAAGGGTTAGGTTTAAAGTTAATTATGTAGTTCTAAAGTTAGTGTAGAGGTAGTTCTCTTAGATCCTTAGAAGTTATAAACATATTCTTATAGCTATAATATTTTTTTAGAAGTTTCTTTTTTAGTTCTTTAGTAATTTAATAAATTTCTACCTAATCTAGGTCTTTGTCTTCTTTAAATTTTTTAAAAGAATTTTTTTTTAGTTTTTCTTTTATTAAGTAAACAGCCTATGCTTTTAATTCTTAGTAGGGAGTCTTCTTAGGCTTAATTATTCTTACGTGTTCTAATTTTACCTGTACTGTTATAGTTTCCTAGTCTATCTTAGAGTTATGTTAATAAAGCTAATTGTATCCTAATATAATCTAGTATTTTCCTCTAAGTAGTAGTATGCTTAAGGATATTTAGTTAGTAGTAGTGTTAGTTTTTAAAGTTACTTTCTTAGTTTTTAGTTAGATTTTTCCTTTACCATATTTAATAAGGGACGCATTAGCTAGGGATACTTAAAAGAGGTGCTTTTTTATTTAGTATAGTATCTTATAATCTTTAACCTATTAGGAGTTAATTACTATAAACATGCATCTGCTGTTAATTAGTGTAAGGCCTTTATATACTATTTTTTTTAGAAAATTTAAGCGTGTAGTTAGCTGTTAGGCTTTTGCCTAACTCTTATCCTACTACTACTAAGACCTTTATGTTATAATGTACTTTATTATAATTTATACTAGAGTTGTCTTTTTTAATACTTAAAAGGCTGTGTATTTGTTTATCTGCTTTATTAGCTATAACTTTAAATTTTTAGTAATCTTTTATTATGCAGTTATCTACTAGGCAGTTAATGCTTTTTACTTTATAGTAGTATAGGAGTTAGTTGTTCTGTTAATTAGCCTTCTACTAGAAATAGTAGAAAGCGCAGTTAAAAGCGTTTTTGCATTTAGTCTAGGGCTTCTTTTTGTGTAATAGGCCTATGCTATAATGTTAGCAGTTTAGCATTTTACATGTTATAGCTAATTTTATTATAGTGTTTATAAACTTTTTACTTTCTTACACGCCTATTAGCTACTAGCTAGCTTAGTGCTTAGTTAGCTAGTGTTAAACACAGTATTTATTTATACATAAGTACTAAATATATAGACATTGTTAAAGATTAGTGTAGATAAAGATTAGTTATATCTAGGCTTATCTAAGGTATTTCTTTGTTTAGATAATTTACAGAGAGTAGTTTTTATATTTACAATAAAAGGCGTTATGCCTTTTACTTCTGCATAGAATATAGTGTCTGTAGATTTGTTATTATTCTAACTCCTTTCTTGTTACTGCTAGTGCTAGTAGTAAAGTGTTTAGTTGCTCTTTTAACAGAGCTAGAGTTTATAAGGGCGTAAAGTGCTAATTAAGGCCCTTTTCTTTTACTAGTATTTTTTTAAAGAATTTTTATTATTTCTTTTTATTTAGGATGTTATAGTAGACTATAGCAATTTTGCTTATAACTTTATAGGTGTTGTAGTTGTTGTTAAGGGCTACTTTATAAAGTCTTATTCTATAAAGGTTGTAATTATAGAGTTCTTTATATTTCTAGTAGTCTTTCTACTTAAACTATTGCTTAAGTTTCTTTAGTAGAGTGCTTAGTCTACTTTATTTAAAAAAGTACTGTTCCTCTTTTTTTATGTTTTTAACATAATTAGCTATTTACATTAGGTGTTGCTATTTTTTAAGGACTGCAGCTTATTTAATAGCTCTAGAGATACTATCTTTTTTTTAGACTTTTACCTTCTAATAGTCTACTAGACAGTTAGAGGACTTATAATTAGCCCTACATCTCTAGTAGAGCTGTTTATTAAGCCTGTTATGTATTTCTTTATGTGTTAGGCCTTTATTAACATACATAGCTTTTATAGTTAACCTACTATTTTTATTCTCTAGTTGTTTAGAGTCTAAACATTTTTAATAAAAGTAGCCTATTTTTTTTATAGTTAAGGCATGCTTTTTTTTAAGCTATTTCTTTTATTTTTTATTTAAGGGTAGCTTTACACTCTTAAAGAAACTACTCTTTTTCTTAGAAAAGCTACACATATGTTTAGTGTAACTTAGGTCTATAAGTTTACTATTAAACTATAAAGTTTTCTTTTTTTTTTAAAACTAGTTAGGTTTTAAAGTTGTTACACTTATTTTTTTCTCTTTACATTACTTAGCGTATCTTTTATTATAGGTAAGTGCTTTTTTAACATAATTCTTAAAGCTCTTAGGCTTCTTTATATAAGCAAATTTATCTTTAATTATGTTTAAAAGCTTTTTATAGAACATTTATTTTATTACTCTTTTATTAGTCTATCTGCAGATAGCAAGCAGCTCTCTAAAGTAAGCTATATAATGTTAGACAAAGCTACTTTTTTATTATAAAAAATCTATCTTATCTACTACTTATTTTTCTTAGTTAATTAGCCTATAGATTATAGTAAGAGCTGCTTTAAAAAATTTAAGGTTTTTAAAGACTTTTTATGTTTCTAGCAATAATAGCTTACTGTTTGTCTAATAGTTTATCTAGTTATCTACATAGGGTTAGAACTATATAGTAGGTAATCCTTTTAAATAAAGGCTTATTTATAAAATTATTTTTTTATCTATTTTAAAAGCACCTTTATTATATTGCATGTAAAGGTAGCACTTTATAAAGAAGGGTTTTAAATCTTTAGCAAAGCTGTTAAATGCTTTAAAAAAGGTAAAGTGTAAAGTTTTTTTAAATTTAATGCTAGTTTTTTCTTGAGTAATATTTCTAAGGTTAGCTACTTCTAGCTAAAGGGCATAAAGCTAGTAGTTATTTACAGGACTTTACTATACTTACTGCTAGAGGTGTTATTTAAGCTGTTTAAGCTTATTATAAAGATATAATATCTACTAATTCTATGCTTCCTTAGTTGCTGTGGGGGTCTAGCTAGTGCTAGCAGCTAAAGCGCCTGTTATGCTAATGTCTAAGGTAGTAGTAGCTATACTTTGCAGGTAGTAGTAATTACTGTTACAATCTTTACTCTAGCAAAATAGTATTTTTAGGAGTACAACAGCCTATAGTAACATTAGCAGGGTAGGAGTAGAACTTAGCTAGATTAGGTGTACAGTCTATTAAGCAAAGTAAAAGTAAGGTAGAATAAAGAAGGCAAGTTATAGTTTAGCCTAGCAGCTGTATAAGGAGCTAGCAAACCTAATCTGTAAGAATAGGAAAAGAGGTATATATAGTGTAAGATATATAAGGCAGTAATATTTTTTTTATAAAAGTTTTAATGCTTTTTAGTCTATTAAGTAGGTAAAGACTAAATAGTAATTACAACCTTCTAACTATAGTTATAATTAAGACTATATACACAGGGTTTGCATGCTTTGCATGCTTGCATGCTTGTTTCTACATAGCCTGCACAACCTGCAAGCCTGCAAGGCCTGCCAGCTTATTAGATAGTGCACTCTGCTAGGCTTTTGTCTAAAAGCTGGAGCCATTCCTCATCTGTTCTGTCACGTGATCCGTTCAACGTGGGGTTAAGCGTTTTCCATCCGATGTCGCTGGGGCTGTAAGGGACAGGTAATTGGGTCATTACGGTCTGTCTGTTGGCCGTAACACTACTGCGTGTGTAGCCACGCAGAGAGGGCTTAGACGCTTACACCCACTGCGTGCGTAGCTATGCAGAGAGGGCGTAAATAAGCCTTATGCACACCTCTAGATTAACTAATTACACAAAGATAAAATTAGCAACCTGCTGCGTATGTAGCTACATAAAAAGGGCTTACTGCTAAGCCATTATGCGCTCTAGAGCTTTTTGTTAACATAGGCTGTGCAACTACTTGCTTACTGCGTGCATAGCCACGCAAAGAAGACAATACAGGCCGCACAATTAGAAACCTACTGCGTGCGTAGCTACGCAGAGGAGGCTTCTTATTAGTAGCCTGCCTTGTTAACACCCCCTCTTAATTAATTGCTTACATAAGAGGTGATAACTAACTAACACCTCTCTCTCTCTCTACCCCCCTAGGGATTAATTGCTTGCACAGAAGGCAACTAACTAACACCTTCCCCCCCCTAGAGATTAATCGCCTACACAGAAGGCAATTAACCTACACTCTCTTCTAAGCTATAGTGTCTTTGTACACCTTATATAAAAAGTTATTAGGGGTTACACATGTGTCTAAAATAATTTTATATAAAGAGGTATATTTAGATCTTCTACATAATAGAATAAATATAGACTCTTTCTTACTAAAATAATAAGCTTTATACATAGTGTACATTCTTTTTAACATGTGTAAGCTGCTAAGAGAAAGGTACACACTATAAAAGTAAAATAACTTTAAAAAATAAATAATATATAATTTTAACAACTTTTTTTATATAGTTAGGCAAGAACTTTTTTTTACTTTAGCTAAGCATAAGCACTATTTTAAAGTAAGTTAAATTATATGTAAGCTAAAAAGCTAAGAGATATTATAAATAAAAAAAAGCACTAAAAGTTAGCTTTAAAAAAAAAAGTAAAAAAGTAAAAAAGTAAAAAAAAAAAGTAAAATTAACATATAAATAAGTAAGTAACTTTATAAAAGTAAAAAGTTACTAGTGTTTATATATAAGTACAGCTATATCTGTACACGTGTATAGCTAAATTAGGTTGCCTCAGGGTTGCCGTTTACTATAGTAATAGTAATTACTATTACTAGGTGTGTATAGTAATTACTATAGTAATCTAGTAATTACTATTTACTAAAAATAGTATAAAAGTATAACATAAGTCTTAATTAGCTATTTAAAATTTATAGCACTTTTAACTTTATTTTTCTTATTTTACTTAGACTACTATATTTAGATAAACTAAGTAAACTAAGTAAAATAATTTAACTAAATAAACTAATCTAACTAAATAATTTAAATAATCTAAATAAAGTAAATAACTTAAGTAAACTAAGTAACTTAAATAACTTAAATAAACTAAATAATTTAAATAAACTAAATAACTTAAATATAAAAAATAACTAAAGTAAAAGAAATAACTAAAATAAAGGAAATAACTAAATAAATTATATAACTAAAATAAATTAAATAAATAAAATAGACTAAATAGTTTTTATTTATAGCTTTGCTATATATAACTACGAGTAGTACTATTATCACTAGAGACGCTAGTAGTACTTTTATTTTCTAACTCTTTTAACTCTTCTTTATCTTCTAGATTTATTATTTGTTTTTGTTTTCCTTTAGAACTACTAGGTAAAGTATAATTATAAAAAAGTTGCTTTTTACTATAAGAATAGAAATTGCCATTATAAAAATATCTACTTACTAAATATAGTATAAAATATATATCTTTTTAACATTAATTTTTTTACTAAAACTAAAATTATAATATAATATAAATAAAGTTAGTAATATTAATAAGTAGAATAACTTTAGTAAAGTAAATATATATGTTAAATAGTATTATATAGCGTTATTATATATTATTATTATATATATTATAGTTGTTTAAATTATAGTAATTACTTGTTAATTTTTTTCAGCTTATATAGTTTTTTTTTAATAAAAAAGCTTTATATATTACTAGAGACATAAGAATTATTATATACTATTATAATAATTATTACTATTACTAAAAAGTGGCAACCCTGCTACTACTTAGAAATAAGTACTAAATTATACTAGGTTATAACTAGCTTTACTAACACAACCCTAAAATAAACTAGAAAACTATGTTAGTACAAATAAAAACTAAACATGCTAGGACTATGTAGCTAGCATGCTATAACAACAACTACTAATTACACCTGCAAGCTAAACAAGAATTAGAAGCATAAGTAATCTACATAATAAAGAAAAAACTAAAAGAAGTCTCCTTTAAAGAATTTAAAAAAGAAAAAGATCTAAATTAGGTAAAAATTTACTAAATTATAGAAAAACCTAAGAAAAAGCTACTAAAGAAATACAAAGGCTATAAAAACATGTTTATAACCCTAAAAGACCTAGAAGAACTTCCCCTGCATTAATTCTAAGATTACGTAATTAACCTTAAACTTAATCTCTAACTAAAGATGCATAAATTACGCCCTTTTACAGCAGCTTAAAAAGAAGCACTATAAGAATATGTAGACTAAATGCTAGTTAGAGGCCACATCTGTAAAAGTAAAAGCCTTATAGCATTAGCAGTGGTCTTTGTAAGAAAGAAAAACAGGAAGGTTAAAGTATACTAAGACTATTAAACCCTTTACAAAAACACTATAAGAGACTAATTCCCTCTTTTTATTATTTAAAACATTATAAACTAGTTAAAAGAAACTAAGCACTTTACTAAATTTAACATCTAAGACAGATTTAATAAAAAAAGAATAAAAAAAAGAACATAAATAGATAACAGCCTTTAAAACCTTATAGGCCTTATATAAGCTTTTTATTATGCTATTTAGACTTACTAACGCCTCTGTAACTTTCTAAAGAGTAATTAATACAGCACTTAACCTATACCTAAACATCTTTGTCTTAGTATATTTAGACAACATCTTTATATACACTAAAAAAGACAAACTAAACTACGTAGCAAAAGTATAGCTAGTACTAGATAAACTCTGTAAATACAGGCTCTACCTATAGCTAGAAAAATGCAAGTTTAACATATAAAAAACAGACTACCTTAGGTTTATTATTAATAAAGAAGAAATAAAAATAAACTCTACTAAAGTAAATAAGGTACTTAAATAGCTAACACTAAAAACTATTATAGAAATAAAAGGATTCTTAGGTCTTACTAGCTACATATAAAGAATAATTAAGAACTACTTAAAAATAGCATTATCTCTTACAAACACTACTTTAAAAGAGAGATCTACACAAAAATTTCTATAAATAATAAAGATAGACAACGCCTTTTAAGAACTAAAAAAGATTATAATAAGCTATTTTATCCTTAGAATGTACAACCCTACGCTAGAAATAAAAGTAAATACTAATGCTTCTCTTAGAGCAAAAGAAGCAGCACTTTTCTAGAAGCAAGAAAATAGCTAATAGCACTCTATAGCCTACTATTTAGCAAAATTTGCACTATTAGAACAAAAATACACTATCCCTAACAAAAAATTAAAAGCTATAGTTAATGTATGTAAAAATTAGAAAGTTAAGCTTTAAAGACTTAGCTAATAATTTATAATCTACACTAACTACGTAAACTTTATTACCTTCCTTACTACTAAGAAACTTTTGCTAATGCATGTATAATAGGCTATAGAGCTAGCCTAATTTAACTTTATTATTAAGCACGTAGCAGAAAGCAGCAACTAATAAGTAGACACTCTTAGTAGGCGCTCTAACTACTTTAAAAAAATAAAGAAAACTTTAAAGAATTTACAATCTTTAAGAAAACTTTATAAAGACTAGTTTATAAAAGACTAAACTAAAAAAAACTATGTTCTCTTATAATTATTAAACAAGAATAGAAGAACCTAATAAAAGAGTATTATAAAGCCCTTATGTTTAGACACCTAAGAATTAGATTACTACAGAAAAAAATTAAAAACATTATACTATAAAAAGTACCCTAACTAAAGCATCTATGCACTAAAGTCTTGCAGGAATGTAACATCTGCAACAAAAACAACCTATAACAACACAAACTCTACAGACTACTCTAACCAATTACAGCGCTAAGTTAACTATAGACTATAATAACTAACGTACCTAACGGGTTGGCCGGCCACTTTTGCCAAGCCCCTACTAAAACCACCCTATTCTCTTGCAAAACAGCCTACTTTAGCCCTGTATAAAGTAATACAACATAAGATATTATTTAAAGTCTACTTTTACTACTTACTTATACATACACAAGTTATGCCTAGTCTAATTATACTACTTATATTACCTTTAACTTAGCTTACCTTTTTTAGTGTGTACCTGCGTCTTTAGCTTCTTCTTATTACTACGCGCTTTAAACTCCTTTAGAGTAGTTAGATAAGCTTTATCTTTAACTATTAAAGTCTTTTTTACCTAAATTTACTTCTTTTTATATAATCTATGTTACATAGTAGCCTTATTTGCTGCTTAAAGCTTTATAATCTTATAGCCTACTTTATTATGTTAATGCTTTAGATAACTATTATCTACTTTTTATTACTTTACTATATTGCCTTTAGCTATTCTTATCTCTCTAAAGCTATAATAACTGCTCTAGTTAATATCTAGCCTATTATAAAGCTTAACTTATTAAAGTTATATGTGTCTTTATTTTAGATACTGTACTTAGCTTTTATGTTAGCTACTAGGCAAAACTAGCCCTAGATAACCTCTAGATTCTTATAAAGTGCTCTCTTATAATTATACTTATAATTAAACTTTATTATAAACTTAGTGTAGTGCTTAATCTACATACTAGGCTAGTTTAAGCTAACCTAGCCTAGATTGCGCTCTATAGGCAAGGAATTAGCTATATTAGCTATAGCTATAAGCCTAGAGGGAAATCTGCGTGTAATAAGCTTAAGTATATACTTAACAACTACTTTCTTTTTAAGCTTAGTTAGATTCTATAATTTAGGCTAGCATTCTGCTTATAAAGGCTGTCCAGCGCGTTAATTACTTAGTGTTGTGTAAGAGACATTATAGATAGCTACAGCGCGTTATAAGGAGAGTTTTAAGTCTTATTTAAGAGCTTAAAGAGCAAGCTGTATTTAATGTTCTTTAGAAGATTTAATCTAGTGTTGTTGTTAAGGCATTATGTATATAGGTAGAGTTTAGTGGGGGCTTGGCAAAAGTGGCCGGCCAACCTGTTAGGTACGTTACAGAAAGACTCTATAACATAATTATGTAAGTTGTTAACAAAACTATAAAGTTTATTTATCTATAGCTATTAAAAAAAGTATTATAGCTAAAGAATTTATGTTTAAACTAAAAAAAAACATTTTAGCTACTTATAGCTGCCTAGAAGTTATTATCTCTAACTATAATAAGTTATATATATAAGTAAATACTAGGCAGTAGTAGTTAAATATTTAGGAATTAACTATAAGCTTTTTATAGCTTACTACCTATAAACTAACAGGCAAACAGAATAAGTAAACACAGAAGTAGAAAAATACCTGCGCAAGTACATGTTATATAAATAAAATAACTAGGTAGAATAGCTGCTTATAGCACAGTTTGCTATTAACACTACAGAATTAGCTATAACTAAGGAAACCCTATATAAGGCTAATTTTAAGTACTTCTTACACTATAAACTTTAAAGCTTATAGCTAATAGACCTTTTAAAAGCTGCAAACTAAATAGCTAAGCTTTTAAAACTGCATTAAAAACTAACTAGCAAAGCATAGTTAGCTTAAAAAGCTATAGAGAAAGCAGTAAACTAAAAAAAATAACTAGCACTAAAAATACACTTTAATAACTGTATGTATCTAGACATAAAAAATCTTAAGACACTAAGACCCTCTAAAAAGCTAGCTAAAAGACACATAAGACTTTACAAAGTTATACAAACACACTCTAGCATCTGCAAACTTAAACTACTAAAAGAAATGTAAATACACCTCTAGTTCTACATCTTTAAGCTTAAACTTACACCTAAGACTATCCTACTTGCAACTACTAAATAAAAGGAAGAAGAAAAAGAATATAAAGTAAAGTAAATTCTAGACTATTAAAGAAATAAGTACTTAGTTAAATAAAAAAAATAGCCTACTAGTAAAAACACTTAGAAACTTATTAAAAGCTTATTAAACACTTCTTAAGCTTTCTATAAATACTTAGACTCTCTTTTAAATAAAACTACCTAGGGGAAAGCTCTCTAGACTAGAAAACACTATTATTAACTAAAACTACAGCAGCATTAGCTAGCTGTAATGTAGAAGGTCTACAACTCTTTAACATAGGTTAAGAAGGAGGAAGACTTACTACTTCTGCCTTAAGCGCTTTAAGCTTATTTAAAGATAAAAGGTTTTTTTCTAGATACTTTGCCTTTTAATCTACTAAAAAATCTAACTAATGCTACACTCTCTTCTAATAAGCTATAGAAGACTAGAGGCGCGTAAAAGACTTTTACTATTTTTTTAAAAACTTCTCTTTTACTTTTACCTTCTTTTCCCTTTTACGCATCTTGTCTTTTTAAATTACCTTTAACTTTACTAATAGCTTTTTACGCTTCTGTTCTAAGCAATTCTAAGCTGTGTTAGATATAAACACATTATAACAACCTTTTTTTTACACACACTTTACACACTTGTCTAATAATAAGGACATTACATAAAAGAAACTGCTTAAGTAACAAGCGCTACAAGAACGCATCTTTGTACAATAAAAAGAATTAAGGCAAGTAATAGTGCAAAGACAACAAACAACAGCAGAGGAATAAAGAGCCTAATAAGGCATAGTTAAAAAAGTTAGACATTAAATAAGGCTTTATTAAAGGACATAAACTAGCTAAAAAGAAAGTCTAACACTTATAATAAAAAGAACGTAACAGTAAGAACGCTAACTAAAAGGGAAGCCTGCGTGTTATAGCTAACAGACAGACTATAATAACCTAATTAGCTGTCCCTTACAGCCCTAGCAACATTAGATAGAAGGCACTTAACTCTATGTTAGACAAATTATGTAACAGGACAGATAAGGAATAGCTTTAGCTTTTAGACAAAAGCCTAGCAGAGTGCATCATCTAATAGAATCTGCAGGCTTACAGGTTTACAGGCTGTGCAGGCCACCCAAGCATGCAAGCATGCAATCATGCAAAGCATGCAAACCCTATGTATATAGTCTTAATCACAACTATAGTTAGGAGGTTGTGATTACTATTTAGTCTTTACCTACTTAATAGACTAAGAGGCATTAAAACCTTTATAATAAAGATAGTGCCGCCTTGTATATCTTGCACCATATATACCTCCATTCCTACCCATCCAGGTCAGGTTTGCCAGCTCCCCATACAGCCGCTGGGCCAAACCACAACCTGCCTACCTAAAACCGCCCTACCCACACTCTGCTCGACGGACTGTACACCCGATCCAGCTAAGTCCTTACCCTCTCTCACTAACACACTTATAGACTGTAGTGCTCCCGAAAATACTATTTTAACGGAGCAAGGATTGTAACACGCCTTTAGGATTGCTTACCTACTTTAGCTTACACTTGCTTCTTTACCTTCTTCCTGTCACTGCGCGCTCTAACCTCCTTTAGAGCTGTTAAGCGCAGGCCTTTCTAAATGTAGCTGCCTTATTAGCTGCTTAAAGCTTAGTAATTTCCTATTACGCTAACACTAGCTTATGTATAATTATTGCTGCTCTTTTTAAGGCTTTTTTTTTTAGAGACATTGCCCCCCTATAACCCTCTCTATACGTAGAGCTACTTGTAACACAACTAATATCTACTAGAGATTGCTGCCTGCTGCTGTAATCTACTGTAGTTTGCTGTAATTTGCTATAGTTTGCTGTAATTTACCGTAGTTTGCCGCAATTTGCTGTAGTTTGCTGCAATTTGCTGTAGTTTGCTACAATTTGCTGCAGTTTACTTTATGTAATAAGGTAGGCACCCCGCCTGCCAAGCCGATACTATACAACTTTCCCCACTGTACTAAAAGATACACACGAGAATACTTAAGCTAAGTATTCTCGTATAGTATAATATATATATAGGTAATGCTAGGGTAAGCACTAGCACTAGCGGTTGTCTCTAGCCTAGCCTAAACCTCTATGAGCGAGAGAAGGCCACGTGGTTGACTGTGCCGACCTCGTTACTCTTTATGCATTTCTTAACGCTGGTAGGTAATCTCTTACTAACACCTCTAGGCATCAGCCTATTATATTAAACAGTAGTTAAAGAAGCTAAACTAGCGGTTGTGCAAGCAAAACAGCTTGTTAAGGTATTACATGTACTACATTAATCTTTGCGGCGATAGAGAGGCAGAGGCAGAGGCAGAGGCAGCGCTAGAGCTCCCTAGCATTCTAAGAAATTCCTGTAGAGGCAACAAACTACACAAGCTACAGCTCTACAACTAGGGCTTTAATGCTAAAACAATTAAATTAAAGATATTAGGTAGCAGTATTAGGCATAGCGTGGCAGTATTAGGCGGTGAAAGGAACAGGCGCAACGTGTAACTGTCAGATTTGCGCACCTACTGTCAAGACAGGAGGAACGCTTGACAAAAGCTGCTACATAGTACGAGCAATAAGCTTGAACAGTATGTTGCTGCAAATTGCAGCATTTTGCAGGCTAGTCGCGCATAGGGCAAGTGCGCGAGGGACTTAGATTAGCAGAACAAAAAAGCTAAGCAACACAAGTAGAGCAAAAAAAGAATTAAGAAATAAACATAATTAAGAATAATTAATTAATTATCTATACATTACATCTAAACTTATTATTTATCTTAGAAAGCTTAGAAATAGTGCTTTAATCTAATAATTAAGAGTCTTAGTGCCTCTATTAATACAAAATAGCTACCTAGCCTCCTTGAGACGCGACAGTTGTCCTTCGAGACTATACCGACTACAGAGCCTAGATGATGCAGCTGCAATCGAGATGTGTAGCGCACAGCATCTGGCCGCAAGTGGATCCTAAGTTAACTATCTAAATAATCTCTAAACTAAGAGCTCTAGAGATGCTGCTAATAGCTAAGTTTTCACTAGCCTCTAACATTAAAACGCCTACGCACCTAAATAAGCTATTAATAAGCAGTGTTAGAGCCTTTAAAAAAGCTATTAAATACTATAAGATTAAAGCTAACAAGTATAAGAGTAATAGATATAATTATAAAAGAGAGTAATTAAGCTTCTAACAAATTATTGTCTTTATCTAGTTAACAGTTAGCCTGCATCTGCAGCGTACATGCTGTTCCCTAGATTAACTACTTAGACAGTAGATTACAAACTTTAAAGCTATAGTAGGCGTTAACAACTAATTTAAATAAGAACATGTGTGTAACTAATATAATGCATCTCTAAAGCTGCTAAGAAACACAAGCATATAGGACTTATAGCTAGCAGAGTATAATTACGCTGCCACAGAAGTAGAGACATAAAATGTTCTAAAAACAACACAGTTTAATGCTGTAGCAAAGGACTTTCTAACTACTATAAATAAAGTTGCCTTTTATTAGCCTATAACCTTTTAGAAAAGTAGACAGTTTACACTAAACATAAATTAGAAAGAAATAATAAAGCGCTTTTAAAAACATATAATGTTAAATTATCTAATACATATAGGAAAGCATAAAGCTGCCTTTACAACAAATAACTTGTTATACTTTGCTAAAAGTAGAAAGACTACCTAGGGCACAAATAAAGACGCCTGTAGTGTAAAAGTTGTAATATTAAGAAAATAAAGTAGACCTTAACATTAATGTTATTAAAAAGATAATAAGAAGTTATCTTTAAGCTAGAAACTTGCTAAAACAGAAAGCACTAAATGTCCTACATGCAGACACATTTATGCACTAAAGGACTGCTTTTATGTCTATCTAGACAGAGCACTAGACTAGTAGATGCTAAATAAGAGAGTTAAAAAGCTTATAGCATTAAAGCGTAAGCACAACTTAGAATTTTAAGGCCTACTAAGAGGGCAGCGCAGACATAATTTAAGAATACTAATCCTAAAAAGTTTACATATACTTACACTAGAGATATAAGAAGACTAACTTAAAAGCTAAGAAGTATTAAGAGTTAAGGCAGCTGCATTGCTAGCTATAGTTAATTTAAACTAGAATAGATATCTACTAAAAGAATTATTTATTCTTAACTTAAGCTTAACATACTATATTATAAATAATCTTAATTAGATTTATAACTATTATTTACTAATACTAGAAGACTTTATCTAGTCTAGAAACTCTTGCATATAGATTTAAAGCTATAGATTAATTACACTAAGCTTAAAAAGTAAGCATAGAACACATAGTTAAGCATATAGTCTTATACTTTATAACGCTGCACTATGCCTAGACCTACTGTGCAACCTAGTCTTATTCTGCCTACTGCGACAGAAAGGAATCTAGTAGGACACACAAGCAGAGCTAACTGCTTTAAAGGCCCTAGACAAGACAATAATTAGAGATCTTACAAAGATTTATAGCTAATAGGTGTTAAAGTACTATCTACTACAGGAGGGCTTATATTATATATATATAATTAACACAAGGACTAAACATAGTCTATAAAAGGCATTAGCAGAGCTATAGCATAAGCGTCTAGGACACCCTAGACTAGCTACACTTTAACACCTTGTACAGCAAGCTAAGGGGGTGCAAATTAAAGGAATTACAACAGTCTAATATAACTTATGTAGTAGAGCTAAGATATAATAATAAATTAGCTGCGCACTATAAATTAGCAACAGCAGACCTAGCAAGAGACTGTTAATTAATTTCTATGCATATAAAGCACAAAGCATTATAAAAGAGCAAAGTTAAATACTAATTACTAACAAGTATTCTAGCCTCTAGTAAGACCTCTACTTTAAGAATAATAAGCCTACTAAATTAATTATTAAAGCTTTTATAATTTTTATTCTCTTTCTAAAGAACTATTATAATATTACTGTAAAAGTTATTAAAGCTAATAATAAGATTATAATAGTAAAACTAGAGGTAGAACGCTAGCTAGCATTACATAGAATAACTGTTAAGCCTTTAGCACTAGATACACAAGCCTAGAACAGAGGAGCTGAACGCTTAGAGGGTGTAAATAAGAAGAAGTTATAGGCTATACAACTAGATGCTAACCTACTATAGAACGTATAGCTATACATTACTAGAGCAGGCGTATACCTATATAATTAGACGCTAAACTATGCTAATAACTAGAAGACACTATATAAGATCTTCTTTACATAAGCAGCTTTAAATAATAGAGTTGTTACATTAATTTAAAAGCTAAGCTTTACACATCTAAAAGCCTATAGCTGTAAAGTATTTATAATAATTAATAACACGCATTAGAATAAATCTAAGCTACAGAGGCTAGACCTAAAGGCGTAGATTAGATATCTAGTTAGGTACTAATTATAAAACATCTACTGTGTATAGATACTACTGCTAGCAAAAGTAATCTATACACGCAATATTATCTTTAATAAACACTTAATCTTTAGTAGTAAGCCTAAAGACCTAATAGATAACCTAATACACAACATAGTAAAAAAAATTACTATATACATTAGAATAATTAAGCTTCTAACACCTAGTTATTAGCTAAAGACAATGTTATTCTATAAAGATAATACTATAGATAATACATTAAATTTTAATAAAGTAAACCTACTAGGCTACTATTAAAAAAGAAAAATTAGAGATAACTATCTGTCTCCTCTAAACACTCTGCTACTTGCAGCATTGCTTATGTAGTTAATAGCTAAAGCAGCACTAAAGCTAAGCTAAATAAGGTTATTAAAAACTATACTATAGGCTGCAGCCTTTATAGCTAGCATAAGATCTAGAAGTGTAAGAAAGCATAGCAGCAAGACACTAAATAAAGCAGCATTAATAAAGATGCTATTTAAAAGAAAGACACCTTATAGAAGCTAGCTACTACCTCTACTATTAACTTAAAAGCAACTAAAGAAGCACTCTCTACATAAGATGTTTAAGGCAGCAGAAAGAACGCACCTAAACAGTTATTAGATAATAAAATTCTAGACAGAGGTCTAGACAAAGCTAATTAAGGCAGCTAGACAGCAGATTCTAGATTGTATGTAGGTGTACACCTACAAGCTTAACAAGCACTATAGATTGCAAAGATGTAAGGCGCAACTAGTAGTCTACAGCAATTAACAGAGAAACATTACTACATAAGATACCTACACTGCTACCCTAGTAAGACGCTTATTTTAAATGCTAATAGCAATATCTGCACGCTTTAACCTAGAGCTTAAACAATACAACATAACTAACGCGTTTATATATGCAGCAATTAACTGCAATATCTACATGCAGATGCTAAGAGGCTATTAAAAACTAGGTATAATACTAAAGCTTTAAAAAGCACTATACAGCCTATAAATTTCTTCTCTACTTTAGTAATGCTATTTTATAATAACTTTTAAAGGCCTTAGGTTCTTAGCTGTTCTACATAAACTCTACTGCATAACTAAAGCTAGAATATTTATCTTTTTCTACGTAGACAACCTTATTGTTGCGTACAGGAAAGGCTCTAAAGCAGATGCACAGCGTGTAGTAGACTAGTTACAAGAGAAGTATACCCTAATAGAAGGCAAGGACCTATAATAGTTCCTAGGAGTTAAGATTATTAGAAATTAACAGTAATAAATAATTTAGCTGTTATAGGCATTATATATTAACAAGATAGCTAGGCTAGCTAATAGAAAGAACCTGCAGCACGCTACACCTATAAGTAGGATTAAACTTATGCTGCAATCTAGTTTTGCAACCTTATTAAAAGTAAATTAATATTAGCAGAAGATTAGATCTCTGCTTTTTATAGTAGTTACTACAAGACTAGACATTGCCTTTGCCACATTACGCCTTGCACAGTTTCTCACAAATCCCGCATCTGACTATTAGGATGCAGCTAATTAAGTCATCCTGTACCTACATGCGACACAGACGTACGCACTCTAATTAGAAGAAGAAGACTACTTTATAGTAGTAAGTAATGCGTTATTTGTAGACAATACACTAAATAGAAAAAGCTTTTAGGGCTACATTATTTAACTATTTAGTAGATAGATTGCATAGCAAGTAAATAAATAAAATATAGTTATAATGTTAACAACAGAAGCAGAATTACTTACACTGTTCTAAGTTACTAAGGAAGCTATGTTTACAAAAATGCTCCTTAATAAACTGTAAGTTAAGCTGCTTAATTTAACTATTATAATTTAGTGCAACAACAAGCAGATAATCTAACTAGTAAATAAAAAGATATTTTAACTTTAAACTAAGCTTTAACATGTTAACATCTATAACTACTAGCTCTAACAGGAAGTCTCTTAACAAACAATTAAGGTTGTCTATGTCCCCTTTAGTAAGATGCTTGTAGACAGACTTACTAAAGCGCTTTTAGCTAGCAAATAGCTAAGCTTTCTTTAGCAAATTTAGCTAGTTAACATTAGAGAAAAGATAGTTAGTTAGGAAGCAGATATGGAAAAGATTAAAGCAAAAATAAAAGCCCTAGAAGCATACTAAGGTTGCGCAATTAGGAACTAGCTTAAAGCATGTCTAAGCTAAGGGGGTGTGTCAGATTTACGCACCTACTGTTAAGACAGGAGGAACGCTTAACAAAAGCTGCTACATAGTACAAGCAATAAGCTTAAATAGTATATTGCTGCAAATTGCAGCATTTTATAGGCTAGTCGCGCATAGGGCAAGTGCGCGAGGGACTCAGATCAGCAGAACAAAAAAGCCAAGCAACACAAGTAGAGCAGAAAAAGGATTAAGAAATAAACACAATTAAGAACAATTAATTAATTATCTATACATCACATCTAAACCCATCATTCATCTCAGGAAGCCTAGAAACAGTGCTTTAATCTGACAGTAACAAGGTAGGCATAGTTAACCACGTGGCCTTCTCTCGCTTATAGAGGGTTAGGCTAGACTAGAGACAACCGCTAGTGCTAGTGCTAGCCCTAGCATTATCTATATATATATTATACTATGCGAGAATACTTAGCTTAAGTATTCCTGTGCGTACCTTTTAGTACAGTGGGGAAAGTCGCATAGTATCAGCTTGGCAGGCGGGGCGTCTACCTCATTACACAACGCTAGAGACCGCAAGGTGCAAAGGGGAGGATGTGAGAGGTATTAAGCAGGAAACACAGGTCACAGAGAGGGAATGCAGGATAGGGGGGTAACGAGAGAGAGTAAACCTTAGGGTGTTTAACCCAGCCACTATACTGCTGCTACAGGGACAAACTATAATCTAGTCACCCTCCTAAACTCTATTAGCCTAATAGCTAGTACAAAGGACTGTACACCCTGTTGTTAGCCCCTACTCTCCGCCCTATCCCTTTAAGGATAACATTGACTCGCGTGCTTCCACAAAGCAAGGATTGTAACATGCTTTTACTTATGCAATTAAACTAGCCTGCGCAGGACAAAGAAGTAGAGTTAGATATTAGAGAACATAATGCACTATAGAAAAAGAACTATATTTAGCAGTTATGCAGCTTAATAATTAACTGCATTAAGGGTTTACTAAGGCTACTAAAATCATACTGCTTTTCTATTGCCTATAGTCTAAAAACACTTAAATTATTAATCTACTTATCTATTAAGAAGTCTAGAATAAGTCTAAAAGACATTTATTTCTTTACTATTACTCTTATCTTAGTAAATGCTTTTTATTTTAACATAAAAGGAAAAAAAATAAGTTCTTTTTAACCTTTATTTATAAAATTAAGTGTTTAATTAAAAATAAGTAAGCCTTACTATTAAATAATAAATATAAAACTAAAGCATTAGTAAACCTCTAATTACTATCTAAATACTGTTAGTACTAAGATGTATTTAGCTACACTATAGCTTACTAATTACTAGCACATTACTTATATAACTATAAAATTATCTTTACAGAACCTCTTCTTAACAGCTATAGCCCTTTATATAAACAGAACATTAAAGAACTAAAGGTAATAAAAAGTATGTTATAAATAATGTAAAATATAGCTTTATTAAGTAAAGTTAAAGCTCTTTTGCATTTTTTATTTTTTATGTATAGAAACTAATTAGTAACTTATGTATCTATATTAATTACTGCAAACTTAACACTATTACCTATAAAAATATGTATCTAATACTGTGCATAGACAAACTTCTATTAAGACTTATAAAGGTAGCTATTTTTACAAAGTTTAATATTTACACAGCTTTTAATAAGATTAAAATAGACCTAAGCTTTAAAAAGTATACTACCTTTTAGACATAATATAAAATATATAAATATAAAGTCTTGCTTTTTAGATTATGTAATAGCTTAGTAACTTACTAGTGCTATATAAACAACATATTAATTAACTACCTAAATAATTTTTGCATTACTTACCTAAATAACATCCTTATCTACTTTAAAAATAAGGCAACTTATATTCTTTATATTAAAAAGGTTTTAAAGAGGCTTTAGTAAGCAAAATTATAAGTAAAAATTAAAAAAAGTAAATTTTATATTACTTAAATAAAGTATTTTAGCTATATACTTTTAAATAAAGAACTAAAAGTTAACCTAAAGAAAGTAAAGGTGCTGTGTAACTAGTAGGCGCCTACTACTATAACAGGTGTAAAATCCTTTCTAGGCTTTACTAGATTTTATTAGTAATTTATTTTAAAATTCTTTTATATAGTAAAACTAAGTATTATGCTTTAAAGTTTTACTACTCTTTTTATATAAACTTTAAAGTGTAATATAGCTTTTAAAAAGCTAAAGTCTAAGCTACGAAAAATACCTACACTTTACTATTTTAACTTTGTATTATAAAATAAAATTAAAACTAATGCTTTTAATAAAGTAGTAGCAAAAGTTTTATTTTAGAAACATGCTAATAGAAATTAGTGCCTTATTTTATTTTATAGCAAGGTCTTACCTAGTTTAGAGCTAAACTAGAAAATACATAATAAAAAGCTATTTATAATTATTACTATGTTTAAATAATAAATAGCTAAGCTTACATTAGTAATAATAAGCACTCTAGTGTATACTAATTATTAGTTATTAGAGTACTTTATAATAATAAAGGTGTTAAATGCTTATTAAGTTTATTAGGCTAAAAGGTTAGCTTAGTATTACTTCTAAATTAAGTATACCCCTGGTAAGAATAACACTAGGGCAGACATCCTTAGCTATTATAAATAAAATATAGAAAATTTAAAAGTAGCTTAAACTAATAACTAGTTAAGGGTTCTACTTAGACTATACTAACTTTACTTTTAAATTAATAAGAAATTAGCTTAGTACTACATTACTTAAATAATAACTTAAGTAACTTTACTAAATGTTATAAAAAAAACTAGACTAGGTTATGTTTTTAAATTTTTTAAAATTAATTAATGTATTACTTTAGAAAAATTAACCTTTTTTTACATAAAAGTAAAAACTCTTACTTTACTATTATTAAATAAGAAACAAACTGCTTTTTTATGCTAACTATTTATGTGTTTTAGTAGACTTACTACTATGTACTTAACTTATCTAAGAAGTCTATAATTAAGTATTTTTAGCACACTCTAGTGCTACTAAGACCTATTAGTTACTGTCCTAAAAGTACTACTAAAAGAGTATACAGGCTACTTATAAATAATATGTATAAAATTACCTTTTTTGTTATAAAGCTTATTTAAAATAAGCCTAAACTCTAGAGTTTATTTACCCCCTTTTAATCTCTAATTAACTAATGCAGTACTTATGTATTAACTTTAAGGACTTTTTTAAAGACAAGTCTAGTTATAACTAGATTATAGTTATAATTAATTACATGTCTAAATAGGCTATTTTTATTCTTTACTATAAAATAATTAACGCCTAAAAATAGCTACTTTATTTATTTAATAAGTGTACTATTTTAGCTACACACTTAAAACTATTATCTTTAACTAAGAACTTTAGTTTATATCTAGTTTTTAGTCTAAATTTTGTTAAATTTTAGGCATAAAAGTTAAGCTTTTTACTACTTATTATAAGAAAATAGATAGCTAAATAGAGATTATAAATAAGTATATTAATTAAAAACTAAGGCTTTTTATATTTGTTTACTAAGATAACTAGAGTTCTTTACTACTTTTAATTAATTAGGCTTAGATAACTTTGCTTTATGTAACTATTAAAATGTCTTTATATTAGGTCTTATATAGCTTTAAACTATGTTAAAGCTAGGACTAGAAACATTCTATAGAACTTATTACAGCTATAGATAAGTTAAATTATAAAGATGCCTTAGCATTAGCAACCTGCATGCACGCAGCCTAGAAGTTAGCTAAGACCTATATTAAAAAGGCCTAAGATTAGATATAAACTGTAGTTAACTACTACTACTAGCTAGTTAACTAAAAAGTTAGTAATATAGTTTACCTAAATACTAACAAGTTAGCTATTTAAAAACTTAGCTAAAAACTATTTAAATAATAAAAAAGCTCTTTTAAAGTACTTAAATAAGTTAAAAACTTATACTACCTAAAGCTACTTTTAAAGTTAAAGATATATAACATCTTTACACTAAATATACTTTATAAAGACTCTTAAGATCTACTTTTAAAACAAGAACCTTTAAAACTCCTTAAAATTACTATTAATAAAGTAAAAAAGTAAAAAGTAAAGAAAATACTTACTAGTAAACTTTACTAAAAAATGCTTAAGTACTAAGTAAAATAAGTAAAATATCACTTTTGTGACGGCGTGTACCGCCTCACATGCTCTGCGGCATCAGCTCCCTCGCTTGCGCAACGAGTAGCACGCTAGTGCTACGAGTAGCGCCTTGGCAG
>NW_022985180.1:861112-862407 GCF_010093535.1 Lindgomyces ingoldianus | reverse complement strand
GGGGCACACATGTATATTTAAACTCGCAGAGCAGCTCCTCTGCTCCTTAGTTTAATCTAGTTGAGTTACACCACCTCTTGCTTGTAGCTTGAGCATGCCGACCGTGACAACTTTAATCTAGTTTAGTATAAAGCTTTAAATTTTATAAGTTCTCTTTATAAACTAAAAGCTTTTTATAATAAGCATTTAAATTAGCTAGAACTTTTAAAGGCTTTATATAAGTAAATTAAAGCTTTTAAAGCTAGTGTAAAAGGCATAGATTACTTAGCAGATAATAAAGTATAAAAGTAAAAAGTAAATTTATAGTTATACATAATAGTATTATAACTTTATAGACATTATACTAAGAAGGTCTAATAGTAAGCTGTTAGACACTTTTAGAAAAAAAAATTTACTTTTTTTTTTCTTTTTAGACTTTTTTTAAACCCCCTCTGCCTTATTTTTAGCTGCCTAAGAGCGCTGTAAAGTTTACTTAAAGGTTAAACACTAGAGCTTTTAGAGCTAAAACCTAACAGAGTAGCTTAGTATTTTAGTAAAATAAAGCTACCTAGACACTAGCTATAAAAAGACTAGCTTTCTAACTCTTTATAACTTATACTACCTATACTAAGTTCTAAGTAGACTTTAAAATAGCTTTAAAAGCTTTTTTTTATTACTTCTTATATTTTAGGCTGCTGCTTATAGCTTAAGATAGCTTTAAAAGACTAAAAATTTCTTTTTATAATAAAAAAAACTTATATATATGTTAGTAAACTATACTCTAGTAGTATTAAACTATATTTATATAAAGTTATATTTTTTTATTATATAAAGTGTCTGTACGCAGCAGCAGCGTCACGGTCTGGATACGAGCGATCGCGCACGAGCAGGACCACGTATCTATGTCACATAATGCTTGTGCGCGAACCTCTGTGCGCAAACATCTAGATATCCCCCTTTTCCTCTATATAAAGAAAAGATAAGAGTAATAAAACTAGAAACATATTACTTTTACTTTACCTACTTTGTACACTGTGCACACTATACACTACTCTTACTCTTACTACTTAAGTACTTATACTATAAGTAGCTAGCTGTTAGAGCTTATTTAACACTAATTAGTAGTTAATTTAATTAACTATAAATTAGTAAAAGTAATAATAAAGTACTTATACTTTATAAAGTACTTTATTTTATTACTTATTTTTTAAAAAAGTAATAACAGAGCACCTACACTTTATAAAGTACTTTATTTAGTTACTTATCTTTTAAGATAGTAGATTAATTCTTTACATTATATAGTAAGCTCTACTACT
>NW_022985180.1:816962-861025 GCF_010093535.1 Lindgomyces ingoldianus | reverse complement strand
GTGTAAGATACATACTAAAGCTACTAAAGCTGCACAACTTAGTAGCTAGATAATAGCAGATTAATTCTTTACATTATATAGTAAGCTCTACTACTGTACAAAGTAAAAAGAAGATAGTGTAAGGCGCACACTAAAGCTATTAAAGCTGCACAACCTAGCAGCTAGATAATAGCAGTACCTATGTAATTTACTAAAAAAGTAATTAACTATACTATTATAATAAAATTCTACTAGCAACTAATAACTTTATGTAATAATAAAAAGAATAAGAAATAATTCTTATTATATAAATAACTTATAAAGAATATAAAAATATTAGAGGTAACACTATAAAACAAAACTAGCCTAAAGTACTAAAATAATAAAATTAATATGTTAAAAGCTTTAATAAGCCTATAAACTTAATTATACATAAGTTATATAATTACTAATCTATATATAATAACTTAGAAAGGCGCTACTTTGTTAAGTTTATACATAAAAATTTTTAAAGAATAGACACTATAAGACTTCTTAGCACTTAGCTATATATTTATAAAAAAGCTTATATAAGTGCTAAAAAACAAAGAAATTATACTATAGCTAAGCACTAAAGGTACTTAAGCCTAAAAGCTGTATAATATAGCATAAAAAAGTAATTACACTAAAAAAGCTTTATACATAACTTTTATTACTATATAAGGCTTTACACAGAAGCAGACTAAACATAATGCTACTATTAACACTAAATATACTAGCATTACCTACTTCTATACCTTAGCTAGCACTACACTAATTACTATATAAACAATACATGCCACTCTACCTAACGCCTGCTCCACACTCTTAATTGTACACACTACTGCCTGCAGTAGTGTATACACTACTAATACTACCTGCATAATCTATACTATATTACAACCTGTACAAACTTCTACTTTAAAAGAAAACTACTAAAAAAAAACTTTTAGTAAATAAAATTATATAATTTTAAAAAGTATAAACAAAATAATAACTATATAAGTTAACTATATAACATCTTTATAAATAAAATAAAGATTTTTATTAATCTATGTTAATAGCTAAATATTTAAAAAACTTAGTATATAAACATCTTTCTAGATATTTTAAAAAGTTAGGTAAATATATACTATATGTATAACATAAGCTCTAGATATAACTAGAAGCATTTATATAACACCTTACATAGTTACTTTAACACTAATGTAAACTATAGCTAGTACTAGACAGACTAGATAATAATAACTTTTATATAATACTAATAAAAAAACTTTAATAAAAGTTTATATAAAGTTTTTAAAGTAATAATTAATAAGCTTATACTTATATAAAAGGCACTAAAAATAAATTTTTAAAAAGATGTTCTACTACACACTACTATTATATAAGCCTATTAAAGATAACTAGAACTAGAATATGCTATATTTACTATTAAGCTCTTATGTAAAGCTTTATTTAGTAACTTATAAGTATTACTTTAAGTTACTATAAACTAAAGAGTAAACTAATACTTCTAAAAACTGCCTAATATATACTACATAGACTACTAATATAACTCTGCATAATAAAAGTCTATATAATAAAAAGAAAGCTTTTTTTTGTGTAGGAAAAGACAATATAAAAGATTTTTATTTAAGTTTAGGCTATAATCTAGAGACAACTACACATAGATAAAGAAGTGCTTTATCTACTATAAAAAAATGTTAGTTATTAAACTACTTTTATAATAACTATATGTAAGCAAAGAACTAGTACATTACTTTATATAAAAAATTTTATAATAAGACCTTATTATGTAAAGCTATTACCTTATACATCTAAAACTTTAAAGGTTATTTTAAAAAAAAAGATAATTTACATAATGTACTTTATAAGCAAGTTGCTCACACACCTAAGTTGCTTACTTTTGCTAAGACCCCACTAAACTACCCTTTCTACACTAATGCATTCCCCACAACACTACTTAGACGCGCTAAAAGAATGTTAGATACAGCTTACGCTCTAAGCTTTTAAATAAGACATAAAACTCTTAAAAAAATGTGCTATAGCTATGTGCAAAGTTTTATAAAAGATAATAAATAACTATAGCGCTAGACAACCTTTACAAGCTAATTCTACAGCTAAATTATAGAGGCTAGGCAATAAAAAGAAGCAGGTAATTATTAAGACTATACTTAAGCTATATGCGCAAGGAATTTCCCCTTAGATAGCATTTATAGCTAATATAGCTAATTCTTTACGCGCTAAGCGTAATCTAGGCTATGTTTGCATAAACTAGCCTAGTACGTTTGTAAAGTGTTATTTAGAGCTTAAAGTAACATTTAAGCGTAAGTATAACTATAATAGAGCTCTCTATAAGAGTCCTAGGGTAATTTAGGGCAGGTTTAGCCTTATAAAGAATATTAAAGCTAAGTATAGCATCTAGAATAATAACACGTACAACTTTAGCAAGACAGGGTTTATAATTAGCTAGATATCTCTTAACTATACTTGCGCTTAAAACTTTACTTTAAGCTCTAAATAACACTTTACAAATGTACTAGGCTAGTTTATGCAAACATAGCCTAGATTACGCTTAGCGCGTAAAGAATTAGCTATATTAGCTATAAATGCTATCTAAGGGGAAATTCCTTGCGCATATAGCTTAAGTATAGTCTTAATAATTACCTGCTTCTTTTTATTGCCTAGCTTTTATAATTTAGCTGTAGAATTAGCTTGTAAAGATTATCTAGCACTATAGTTATTTATTGTTTTTTTATAGAACTTTATACATAGCTATAGCATATTTCTTTAAGAGTTTTATGTTTTATTTAAAAGCTTAAAGCGCAAGCTGTATCTAACATTCTTTTAGCGCGTCTAAGTAGTGTTGTAGAGAATGCATTAGTGTAGAAAGGGTAGTTTAGTAGGGTCTTAGTAAAAGTAAGCAACTCAGGTGTGTGAGCAACTCGCCTATAAAGTACGTTAATATAAAAAAAATAAAATAAAAAAGCAAAAATGCTAAAAAAGTTATTAACTACTTTACCTTTACTACTTATTTATACTATGCAATAAGAGAGGACATCTACAGCATTAAACCTAAGAAGTATGCTAAGCAGTTTATTCTTAATAACTAATACTATATAGTATACTAAGGCAAACTATAAGACATAAGTGTAGTAAAGATTTTTACTATTAGCAAGTTTTAACTTAAGGCGTATGTATAAAAGAACTTATATATAGAAATTAATTAAATACCTAGCTAAACAAATATTAGCTTTAAAGGCTAGACACTAAAAAAATTAATTAGTACTATATAAATCTAAAACCTAATTAGTTTAGTTATATACTATATCTTAGAAACTTTAACACTATTTTTACTATTACTAGCAGATGCTAACTAACTTAAGGTATACTTTAACAACATTTTAAATATTATTATATATAAAGATAAAACTACTATACTTGTTATATAAAAATAAAAACACTTTTTTTTACTAAATTAAAACTCTACTACCTCTACTACTAATTTAGACACCTCTGTATAAAGAGACTCTAGAAGATGCTAACTAGCGCTAGCTACAACATTAATGCTGCAGTGCTAGAAGAGATTAAGAAGTTCTACTACCTTTACTAATTATATAACTAGGCCTTATAAAAATTTAAGTTTATAATTAAAAATAACACCTACTTTAACTATAAAGTTATTATTAATGTTATATAAATTAATAATAAAACTATTTTACATATTATTAATATAAACATATTATTTTAGGCTGCTATATCCCTAAAATCTATGTCTACATAAGATACTTAAAATGCACTATGCAAATGCTAGATTAACACTTATTAAAGACCTCTAGACTACATTATGTATAACTTTAGTATAAACTTTACTTTAAAAGATTTTTAAGCTTATGCAAAGATTATAAAAGCTACATGTAGGCAGATGCCTATAAAAGCACATTAAGTAGTTAAAAAGGTTAAGTGTGTGCACACACTTTTTTAATAAGTATTTAACATCTTAAAGACTAAGCTAGGTAACTGTACAGATAATAAGGCTATTCTATAAATAGCAGTTAAGGTTCTAAACAACACAGCTAGCCTGCACAGTCTAGTACCCACGCTGCTAGTCTTTAAAGCATACCTAAGAATTAACCTAGACTCTCTGCTATTACTAGACATTATTACATAAGTAAGCGCTATATAAAAGGTAATAAAAATACTTTAAAAGAACTATATAAAAGTAAACATTAATTATATAATTAACACTTATAATAGCTTTATAACACATAAAGTTTTTAACTTCCCCCTTAGCTTAAAGATTATAGCATAGAGGAAGAAAAAAGGCTAGACTAGCCTATATAAGATTAAGAGCATTAAAAAAAAGACATTATTATTAAAAGAAAAAATAGCCTACTAAAGCTTTAATATACATAAGTTAAACTATACTATAAAAAAATAACTTACTTATAATAAATAACTTAAATAAACTAATCTCTGTATAAAGAGATCTTCTAAAGAAGAGAAAGAAAGAATAGCTTTATAAAAATATTATAAAGGTAAAACTAAAGCCTACTATAGACTAAGCCCCTTAGGATAGCAATGCTGCACTAGTGCAAAAAAAAGATATAGATACTAGAAGAAGTAAAAGGCAAAAAAAACCTGTATAAAGTCTAGACTAGGTATTTCTAACCTAGAAAAAAAAGATAATTAAGCTTTATCTATTAAGCTTTATATAAATAGTGTAATTACTACACCTAGAAAACTATTTAAGAAATTAGACTACATAAAGATAAACACTTTAATTACTAATAGCACTTTTAAAGTTATAGCATATAACTTAATAAAGCATAAAAGTTAGATTTTTAACTTTTACTTTATATAAAAAGTAAAAGGTAAAACAACTTAACTATATAAGAAATCCTACCTAGTGTTTACTAGCTACTTAGATAAAAAGAAAAAAATAATTCTTACTTAATTACTAACTATTTAAAAGATAAGCTAGAGACTACTTTTAGCTATAAAAGTAAGCTTAAAAGCTATGTACAGAATGCATTTTAAACTATATAATATTATATAAGCATACATTTAATTAATAGATAAGCTTATGCGCACACTATATATAAAGCTACTAAAGAAGATACACTAGAGCTTTCTACTAAATACAATACTCTAGGTCAGGGTTGCTACTTTATAGTAATTACTATTTTTAAAATAGTAATTACTATGTTTTTAAAAACGTTATTATTACTTAATTACATAAGCTATAATTCTAAAAAATTAATATATAGATGCTAAGTAAACTAGTCTATAAATCTATAAATTTAAATTCTAAAAATTATATTTAATACATTTAGAATAAATAAAAAAGAGAGAAAAAAAGGAGAGAAAAATAGTAATTACTATTACTATTACTATATCTGCTTTTTTTCTCTTTTTTTCTTTATTACTAGGGATACAAATTTATATAGTAGAATCTAATCTTATATATCTATACTTTAGTATACCTAGTATCTAAGTTTAGGTTTTTAGAATATTAGCTAATGTAATTAAGCTGTTATAGACTTTTTAAAAAAAATAGTAATTACTATTCTAAAATAGTAATTACTATAAAAGTGGCAACCCTGCTCTAGGTTATATAACTCTTATATAGAGCTACTAAATTAGGACTGTATTAGTTTAAGACATACTATAACTACTATAAAAAAAAGCTACGCATGCACATCTTTTTATATAGCCCCTACTTTTTAATTACTAATAAAGAAGAGTACACTTTTAGTATTACTAGCTTATAAACAGATAATACTTTAAGCATTATAATAAAAAATTTTACATAAAGAAAAGAAAAGAAACTATAGAAAGTAAAGTTTTATATAAAAAGTAAAACTATTCTAGCAGAAAAGCAGCCTATTAAGTTTAACAGTAGAAGAATTAAACTTACACATAACATAGTAGTTTTTACTTAAAAAGAATAAGTAAGCTACCTTTATATAATTAACCTAAAAAATAAAAATGCTGCATAATAATATGTTAAGTAATGTGCAAAAGAGGTATATATTACATTTATGTGTTAACTAAAGGCAGCATTTAACTTATTTATTACTGCATAAACTATAGACCTTTTACATAACAACATTAACACACTTAACGCATAAATCTAATAGTAGATAGATAATAGTAAGTGTAGTCTTACTTTTTTACTATTATAGCTTAATTATGTAAAGCTATTTATTTTTATAAATAGATTATTTACTAATAATAAAAACCTTAGCTTATAGCTAAGATTCTTAATTATATTAAGTAATAAAAACTATATAAAGTAAAGCAACTACTTTAAAATACTAGGTAACATTATACACTAAAATTCTACTAAGTGTAAAAGAGTAACTAAGAGTGTCTTTACTAGCAAACTATATAGAATAGTTAAAAAGTTTAATAATGTAATTACCTTTAGTATAACTCTATAGTAAATTATATAAACACTTAAACTACTACTAATTTTAGTAGTAATCTGCATAAATTTAAAGTTTTTATATAATTACCTAGTTAAGCTAAGCACTACTAGTAAAAAGTAACTTATAATTAACATTATATTACTTTATAAATTATATAAGAAGAGAGAAATTACTAAAATTAGGTAGATTAATAGTAAAAATAACTTAGTAGATATATGTATAAAAAAAACACTAAATTAAGCTTTTTAATTATTAGTCCTAACTAACTGCCTCTCTGTCTAGATAGAAGCATCTGTAGACTAGCTAGATCCTATGCGCAAAGATGCTTTAGACTAACTAGACTAATAACACCTTTATATAAAGCTTATCTTTTTTATTTTTTTTATTATACGCACTTATTTTTCTTAGTATAAAATTAGAAGAGAAAGATATGTAAAAAAAATAGTTTATTTATCAAGTACACAGAAAAAAAAAAGCTACTAGCCTCCCCCCCCCTCTTAGAACACACTACCCTTTATATGTAGTGGTTATAATGCAGACCACAGCTCTGCTATACGCATAAGGTGTAGGCATTAGCCTAAAAGTTAGCTAGCATATAACACTTAATAAAAAAAAAGGCACTAGTAGTGCTGCTATAATAATAAGCACATAAAGTTGCTAGAACTTAACTATAACTCTAGACTAAGACTACATAGAAGTACCTTTTATAACGCATAACTTTTGCTGCCTACAGCTGCAGATTAGTGCTAGCAGGTAAAATAATATTAATATTATAAAATAGTAAAGCTGCTACATGCTACTTCTTAGCCTATTTATAATTAGCATTTTATATAAAAAGGAAGTAAAAGAGCTAAAAGATTTATATATTTATACTAAAACACTAAATAAACTGCTAATTAGTAGTAGAACTAGTTAAAAGAGTAACATAGATGCACTATAGGCTGCTAGACTACATAAAGACATTAAAGACGCCCGCACTAACAGCGCTAGAGGTAGAGGAGGAAGGCTAGAGAGACATCTCTCTCTATGTGTGTGTGTGTGTGTGTGTGTGTGCAGGCAGGAGTATCTGTCACTATTAGCACTGTACAAAAAGAGAAAAAAGCTAAAGAATTATATAGTAAAGCTTAAAAAGTAAAAAATAAAGAAAAAAAATAAAAAAAAAGACCTTATTATATACACCTTCTTATGCACCTGCCTACATAAAGATTTTACACTATTCTAGTACAAAACTCTACATAAAGATTCTACACTATTCTAGCATAAAACTCTACATAAAATAGTTTATACACTGCTAAATTACTTATAAAGTAAGTGTATAAAGGCTAGATAATAATAGCTTAAAACACTTTACACTATTTATAAAGCTATTTACATAGTGTAACTAGCTTATTTTAATGTATAGTATTACTAAGGTAAGTCTTAATAAATAAAGTAGAGTAAAGGTAAAACATAATTAAATAAACCTATATAAATAAAAAAGAGGTAACACATATAAAAGGCAACTTTTTAAATAAAAAGAAAAGTTGCTAGTGTCTATACACAGTAGCAGTATTACAGTCTAGATATAAGTAATTGTGCATAAGCAGGACTATGTATCTATGTTATATAATGCTTATGTGTAAACCTTTATGTGTAAACATCTAAATATCCCCTTTTTCCTCTATATAAAGAAAAGATAAGAGTAATAGAACTAGAAACATGTTGCCCTTACTTTACTTACCTTGTACGCTGTGCACACTGTACACCACTCTTACTCTTGCTACTTAAGTGCTTATACTATAAGCAGCTAGCTGTTAGAGCCTATTTAACATAAAGTGTAATATTTATATTTTTTTTAATTTAAAGAACTAATAGAAAAACTTAACTTAAAGGCTATAAGTAAAAGTATAGGCAGCTTAAAAGTAAATAACTTAAAACACCTCTAAAGAAGCTCTAAAAGAAAAGTAAAGTAGTATAGTAATTTTCTTTAATACTATAATTAGTTAGTAGACTAAGCTATAAAATGTTAGGTGTATAATAATACTTATAAAGTAGAAATTTAAATAAGGGCTAAAGAAGAAACTAACAACATTAACTAGACTATATAAGTAAGGTAAGTAAACACTTATTACTATAAATAATAAATTTACTATATTAATAATAACTACACTACTAGTTACTACTAAACAAAAACATTATAATAAAGGCATTATATTAGTATTAGGTTTTTAGCTTATTTCTTAGTAACAGAAAATTTTAGTTAAGATAGTTATACTTATTATATTTTATTTAAATTAGTTTTAAAGTAGTTTTAAATACCTTTTAAACACTACTAATATAGACTATTAGCTTATAAAGAGAGGAGTAGTGTAATAATTTTTATAAATTATTTTATCTTAGGTTGTTTAGAACCTATCTAAAGGGTCTTTATATTAGCTCTAACTATAACTTAATTTTGTTCTTTATAGTTACCCCTATTCTTTTATGTATTTAGTTGCACCTTGCTTCTGTAGCTAGCTTAGTAGTTTTTTAATATTCTTTTGTATAAGGCCTATAGGTGTTAATGGCATTCCCAGGTTTAGAGTCCCCACGCACTTCTATATGCCTCTGAGTGGATTCCCACCGCATTCGGACCCATTGTCTTGCCTGTGCCGTTACATTAGCTAGGTTTTTTAAACCTAGCTTGTATTTAATCTTAAAATTAAACTGCGCTAGCTCTTCTGCTTAGCGCGCTTGCTTAAGGGAAAGCTTTTTTATTATTATAAAATAGCGTAAATTGTTATAATTAAAAAGTACTTAAATTACACTTAAAGTGTACTCTAAGTAGTGCCTTTAATGTTTAAAGCTTTCTATAATTACGCATAACTTTTTGTTATGCGTATGCTAATAGAGTTATAAGCTGCTAAACTTGTAGTTTTAAAAGGCTATAGGCCTTTAGTAGTAAATTACTACTAGCTTAAAGAACTCAGGCTAGAGAAGTATTACTACTATTATAAACTTAAAAGCATTTATAATAATTATTAACTAGCTTGAATAAATTAAAGTGCTAAAAAACTAAAGCATTTATAAATTTTAACTAAAAAGTTAGAAAAGCATTATAGGCCTTTTTAGGCTAGAACTATTCCTAGTACTACTTTGTAGAACTTTTATAATTCTGCTTTGCCTTCTTCTTCTTCTTCTTCTTTAAGTTAGAGCCTCTACAGGGTGGACTTAGAGCTTAAGCAGCTGTTATATAGTCTACTAGTAGGCGTATAATCTTTAAGTAATTATAGACAAATCTTTAATAGAAGTTTGTAAAGCCTAAAAATACTATACATCTAGCTAGATTGTATAGAGGACTGTGCACCTTCTTTACACTATTATATGTTAGAAAAGTATCATCTAACCCTCTTCTTACTCTGTCTCTATCTCTTATTCCTCTCTCTTCCCTAAGACCCTCTGTTACCATTAGAAGACACCTAGCAATAGGAAAGTCAAGGTAAGATATTATAACAGCATTCTACTATATAGAGAAGAGCGTTATTGCATTACTTTATATAAGATAAAAGCGCTAACATATAACCTAGTATTTTACACTAAATACTCTATACTTTATTACGTATATGTAGACTAGTTAAATTTTGCTAAGAAAATTATATTATTTTTATATCTGCTATAGTTATATAGTTAGCTGAGTACTAGTTAAGTTTTGTTCGTTCACCTATTAACAGTCCGCTATAATATATTTAGTACGGCAGAAATGACGCGACGCGAAAGCTAAGACATTGCATAGATTAACACAGAAATAGATTATTTAATCTTGTACCAAATCAGTGAGACCTTAATCTGACTTAGCGTCCGACATCCTTCAGAGGTCCAGCCTCCAGATCCATTGTCCAACACCAGTAAATAAATGCTGCGGAATAAAGAACCAAAAATGGACGCTGGTAAAAGACGATGCGTTGCAAAAGCTAACAAGAAACTAAAGATGTATATACTTACGCCACCCAGCGACACTTCTATTTCCTTCAACTTCCAACCCTGTCATCTTTTCCTTCGCCTTGTCCACCAACACTTACCATACTTGTATTTTTATTTCTTCAAGACCACTTTCGCTTTTCTTCAACGCATTCATTGAGGATTTTGTGAGTAGCATCAGCGCGCTTGCTATGGCGCTTGCTCGTGCTGCGACCCGAGTTATTCAACCAGCCTCGCGAATGGGTTCCCACGAGATCAACCTACTGGACGGATTTACGGTGAGAGACCGAGTCCGTAGATTTCATCGTCCGGGGGGACGGACTGACGATGCGGTGCTTCGGGCGTATCGGGCGGACCTGCTGGATTGCCGCCGATTCAAGAAATCGAGGTTCAGCTCCTTGGTCGCTGTGGCTTCATGATCGTTGTAATTGTAGTTCTCCCAGAGGCCTTTAGGGTCGTTTCGAGTTGCTATGGAGGAGTTCAGATATGTTACGACGGAGGATAGCTCGTGGTCGTTAGGTAGACCAGTCACATTTTCTAACTGCGTATCGACAACCAGCTGCTGTTGTGACGAGGCCTGCGGAGGAGGTCTTGGGTTGGCTGGATTACCTACACTGTAGTTGATAGGCGGCAACCCTCGGAGTCGAGGGTTGGGTCCAAATCGTAATCCACTACGCTGGGGAGGTGAGGCAAACGAAACGGGAGCGTTGAAATCGTCGTCGCTGTCCTCTTGAGCCCAGTTCAAAGGATCATAAGGCTCAGTGTCTTCGCCCCCATCAAAGTTCTGTTGCATTGGAGCGCACTTGCTCTTCCTCTGAGCTGATCGCGGAGTAAACTGATACTGAGGCGGCGAGTGGGCTGCAATACTGGTGGTCCTAGTCTTCTTCGGATGTAGCTGTTGCTCTTCGTCATCGCTGTGCCTCGTCTTCTTACGATTGGCCTTCTTCGCTTGCCTATTCTTGATGACATCTCCGAAGAGAACTTCTAGATCACCCAGGTTGACGACAAGATGAGTGTTCTTCAGTCCACGAGCCTGGAACTGACGAATTTGGGCGGGAGGCCGGCTTTCTGCCTTGATCTTGGTCATCCAGTACGTCAAGGTCTTCTCGTGAGGCTTCGGCTCACCATGTTTGTAGTCAGCGTGGCATGGATAGTCTTTGAATTCATCTATCTGCTGGAGCTTCTTGCGACGGCAATTCTCAATGAATGCAATTCCAATGCCTGATTCAGGAGCACCTGCAAGTGTAGCAGCAAAATGCGCTTTGGGTTCGTTGGTCAAGGAACGAGTGTCAACCTCCACATCAGCCTTCGTACAGATTTCGGGGAAATCCAGGAAGCGCTCCATGCAGTATAGATGAACATATCCAGTCGTTAGGAATGGATCCGCGTTTTCTCGGTCACGGTGCCACTTCTCGTCGAACGCGATGCGATAGTGGCCGTGAAGTATTGTTCCTGTCTGATAAACTTGAGCTGGGCAGTTTCGGAAGCGACACTTAGACCATGTGTTAGTCTTATACCGGCGTGCAGAGTCAGTAGGGCCTTTCTGCAGCCAGAGCTTTAGCTTAGCGGTCCTCTGATCGCGAGGGTAGTGGAGAATAAACTCCTTAATCTGGGGAGCAGACATCGTCTTTTCTTTGAACTCACCGGCTGGGGTGTAGTCGAAACGATGTTTGGGGCCATCCCACCCGGTGCCGAGCGGATGCGGGCGCTCCTCATAGTTGGCGGTGTAGTTGTTGATTTTGCTCGTACGGGTTGTGTCCCCTTTAGTGGTGGCATTGACTCGGATCCATGGTCGTGCATCGTCCGTCTTGGGCTGATCACCAATCTTGTAGCGAACAGCTGCCGATGCTCGGTGCTTCATCGCTTGCCAGTCCCGCAATTTGGCGCTGGGGTTGGTGAGGGAGACTGATGTACGACGGGAAGTAGTTGGTGTTGGGACGGATATCGAACATTGGGAAGACTCACATGAGCTAGTACGAGCCTTCCTACGAGAAACCCCAGATCCCGCAGTACCATACGAACCAGAACGAGCTCGCTGGCGTGAAGTTGGATACTCGGAGGCAACAGTCTTAATGGGAGACCTAGTGTGCTGTTCCTTGGGAATGAAAAGCGAATCAGCTTCATACGGAACAATCTCGTGTCCCATATAGAAGTCATTGGTTTGGTAGTTCGAATCCACAAGGTGAAGATCCAATGGATACTCAAGTAGAGACGCTCCAAGATCTGCGTTAGGCAGAGCAACGAAAGGCTGATTGGTCATCCCAATAGATCCCCTATGATCGTGTGCCTGCAGAAAGCTCGAGTCATCTCTCATAAACCCCCTAATATCGGTGTTCTCAGGAATTGCAAGAAAGTACGGGTCCTGGCCGTGACCAATAATTGCATGTTGGGGATCTTCATATTGAAATGGCCCGAGAGGGGTATCGTTGTCCCAGTTAAGAGTCTCATCAGTAAGGAAGTTTTCCCAATCAAGTCCCCCAAAGCCCTGTCCTAATTGCTTTGAGAGGCTTTCAGCTCGGGAGAGCCGTCGTCGAGCTTGCGAGGCAGCAGAGCCCAGTGGTAGAGTGTCCTGCATAGTATTTGAGTTGGCGGATTGTGCTGCGGCATCAGCCATCTCTTTGGGCTTACAGAATTGAATGATTGCAGTGGGTGGGTCTGAAAGATCACAAGGGAATTACTTGGATTGAAAATTGAAGGCATATTCGCCGAATATATCGCGGACACAGCGTCTTTATCTAAAAACAATCCATTGTGTATACACTTCACTGATATTTTTATCCTCGAACAACGAAGTGTAATAGCAGGGTAATGAGGCATCTCCCAAACAAAGGGCATTCTTATACTTCAATGAAGCATGCAAACAAGGTGTTGAATCCATCAAAGGCCGTCCCTCTGAAGCATAGCAAATGTTCAAAGAAGCAGCGTCCCAATGGCTATATTCGCCTCTATAATGGTAGCAGGTGGCGTATCTTATCACACACGTATATACTGTTGAGCGAGACGGTTAGCGAATAGTTTGCACTGAATCATGGATTCAGAGAAAGGTACAAAAATTAAGGCTCAGAAGGTCTCCAAGCAATCATCCACATGTATAGGTTCGGAACAGGTCTGTGAAATATGCTTCTTCATCATAACGACTGACAAATTGAATGAAAACAATTAAGATCGTACCGATAGTTGTCAGACCCTGCAGCTCCATGTGACGGTTAATTAATACCACCGCGAAGGGGGGATCCTATCCCTATTGAACAACTTGAGCTCTAGTAATCAATATTATGCTTATCATGTTTGTTTAATAGAATTGCTAGCATATGTGGTTCACAGAAGGGAGGGAGTCGAGTGGTGATGAGATTGAGAAGAAACAGAAATTTTCGCGTGGGACGGACCGTGTGGGGAATTCAGGGCTAGACCATATTTGGATTAGTACAGGTTCCAAGCCTCATCCTTCGTGCCCTTGTCTTGAATGATCCGGCTCGACATCGGCACCAACACTTGAAGCTTGTTTCATCTGCTACTTGATCACAATCCATTTGAAGGCGCTTGAGCCGCTCCAGTCCTTCCAAGCGCTCTCTTGTTTTCCAAAACGGTATTTTTTGTTCCGGCGATAAACTTGGATTCTCCAAACCTTCACTCGAAACGGCACGGCCTCCAGATTCCTTAAGACCTAGGAAGTAAATATAAGGTTTAGAATAGTTTTAGTGGAACACGGATCGCTCAAATGCGTCAGTCGTCGGAAGTACTTTTTGGTCAGATGCCTCCCAGTTCTCACCTGGGTAGTGATGATAGATATAGATTACCGGATACGTTAGTTTCTAGGACAAAGTCCCTACCATAAATACAGTAGCAAGGTTCTTGAGGCCTGTCGGATCCTCGCAAGGCAAGAAGATCTGGGTCGTGGAAACCCTGCGCGGCTACTTCCTCAGTCCGAGTGCACAAAGGCCATATTTGGGGATTTATAGAAACGCGCTGCAAACGCTCCGGAACTCTCACTACCCCTGCGAGGCGTTGGTTTATCTAGGATGTATCGGCTTCTCCACAACAGGCCACTTTCAGCCATCCCCGCCTTCCTCACAGTGTTCTCGTTTCATTAGCGGAATAGAATGGGAATGTCCATTAGGCTACGGGCACCCAATTCAGCCATCTGCAGCATTACCTTCAAGTGTTGTCTCAAAGCTTATCCGCCACAATTTACTTCCTCTCTTACACCTCTTTGGCACCTATGCCAGGGATATCCCAAAGTTCCATGTGCTCCGACGGCTTGTCACAGCTTGTATCGTCACAAACCAGCAATGCCGGACCATCGATTTAGCGAGTCGTCTGGAAGGCTTGGAATTCGCCAAAGGTCGGAGTTCTCTCGCCAATGAGAAAACTTCCCGACATACCTGGCAAAGTTCGTGGGGTTAATGGGTTTGCCGCAGCGACACGGGTAGGGTAAAAGCCGATTCAGGTTGTTCTCATCTATATAGGTGTGATCGCGCCACTGTTGATTGCCAAACTGTGTCTAGACAGACTCATTTCATCATGGATTTACCTGTCTCTAAAGGGTCTGTCCTTGCATCCAACTCTGCCAAAACTGAGCTCTCTCTCATTATCACTCTTCTCATTTCATCATGGTCAACAGTCTTTCTGCGACTCTGGGGGAGAATACGAATTACCAAGTCACCAGGTTGGGATGACACATTGATGGTCCTCACTCTAGTTTGTGAAGCCGTCTCTGTTGCAATGATGAATAGCTAATCACCGAGTAGATGTTATTTACCTGCTACTGCGCCTTCATATCAGTCATCATTTCCCTTGGAGGATTCAGCTATGTGCCAAATTTCACCGCAATAAAAAGGACTATCCTTGTAAGCTTCGAAAATCTTAGACAGTATTCTAATTACTAACAAGACTGCAGCACGTACAGCTGAGCGAAGTTTTCTACATCCTTACTACAACTACTCTCAAAATCTCATTGGGGCTCTTTTTCCTACGCGTATTGACCAAGCGATGGCAAAGGCGCATCTTTCATACCATACTCTGGGTGTCAGCTTGCTACGGGTTCTTCTATGTGTTCATTGCAATCTTCCAATGTGGGCCGCCTGCCCAACTGCTACCTAGTCTTATGAAAGGTAGCCTCAAGTGTTTGCCTACTGGATTCCTACTCTTCACCGGATATCTATATGGTATCATTTGCGTCGTTGCAGATTGGATATTCGTCCTGATTCCCATATTTGTACTCATCGAGAGTGATATGGATAGCCGCTCAAAGGTATCAGTGAGTATAATCATGGCACTGGGTGCGGTGTAAGTAAAGTTTTCACTCAGCATTGTCCATCGCCCCTTGTTACTAACCCTATGTAGAGGAAGTATATCTGCTATTCTTCGCATGGTCTACCTAAAAGGGCTTCTCCTCAGTGGAGACTTCATCAGTTCGTTTGCTCACAAGCAGCCCAACCACCATTCTTACTGACCATCTTCAACAGCCGATGCCCCAACTGCCACAATATGGGCAACCGCTGAACCCGGAACTGGAATCACGGCGGCATCTCTCGCAACTCTTCGGCCTCTCTTCCGCAAGGTGAAGGAGGGAGTACGCAGCAAAATTGCCTCCAGTAACTTGAGCAAGAGCCCACGGACCCATAATTCATCGAGTAGGAACGAACTAGATGAACTTAGCAATGAAAGCACAGCTCACCTTGCTCCAGTCGTCACCGGAGGCAACAAGAATGTCTACGATATGGACGCGGTGGGGCGATCGAAGAAAACGTCTATAGAATCCACTCGCTCCAACACCGGGGACTCCTGGGACAGTAGTATCTCGCCCACACCCGTTCTTGAGAGGGCGCGGGTTGCGACGTTCATACAGGTACGGCCGAATGGCGAAAGGGAGCGTGTTGGAGAGAGGTGAATAGATATGATCGTCTAACGACTGCTACGAAGTATACATAAATTATTTTCAATTTTTCTTTAGCCATGCTAGAGTGTATATATGTTTTGAGTCAGCGGAATCTAGCACTGTATATATATACTGTAGGAGCCTAGTATGTAGATATGCAGATTGTAGGAGTTAACGATGATATGATCTTTACTTCAAGCGAGATGGCATCTGTCGGATAGGTGATCTGAAAGCTGTTTAGCAAGTTGCCTATATGGAGCCTTCCACTCATGGTTAATCAGCTGCATGCTTTGTACTGACCTCTCCTCTAACAACATCCATTTAGCTTCATGGTGGATGCTAAGCGGGCCTAAGCACGGGTGCTCCACCTCCCGAGATATATTCTGGCTAGAATAAGAAATGGGGTGTTGAAAGGTAGGGCCGGTTCTGCATTCCACATCTTACGACTGACGTTTCCTTTAGGCAATCTAACTTAAACATGATCATCACATTCCCCTGGTTCGGAGTGTGTCTATACCGCGGGGGGGACAGATTGGAGGCCTCATTTAGGTCAAGGTGAGCCAGTCACTGTTACTTTTAAAAGACTGTTTAGGCAACGGGGTTTAAGCCATGAGATGTTAGTGGTGATAGAATGCAAGGTCTCTTTGGGTAGATAGGGCGTCTGTCACTACCATTGTCAAAGGATTACTGAGGTGACTGGGTGTGATGGATCCTGAGACAGCCTTTTCCGGAAGACTCGTTGCTCTGAGATGTTTGTGGTGATGGTCAATAGATAAAAGTCCTCTGTTGCATTTCATTACCTAACTTCGAGCACGATAAGGATTCTTTGGTGCAGAAACCTACATCCTGCTAATTAATGTGCCTCCTAATATAGTAAGCAATTTGATCTATCAATGCCTCCCTCTAGAAGATTCGTGATGCGTGAGAACATGCTGTATGCAGTTCATCCCTGGAGTTTACCGATCGCTTGATACGCCTGAGCTGAAGTCGAGTTATTGTATAAATGGCGGCGCGCTTCAGTTGTGCCTATTTTTGAGGCGATGAAATGTGAAACGACTAGGTTGATGAACTTAGGACCTATGTCTCAGGCTGCTCAGGCCCGCGTTTGGGGCCGAGCTTTGGGCGAGGTTAGAGAATATCATTCAGTTAAGGAGGTGCCTATCCAACGTAGAACCTGTAATTAACGAGTCTCGCACTGAGAACAATGTGTAGGGTCGGCCTAGGTAGCACTGTTATCACGCTCGATTTGGAACTGATATCTCAACGCTCCACGATTGGGTTCCTGAGCGCCAAGAAGGAACGACCCCAGCCACACACAGCAGTCCTCCCCATCAAGTGACACCAACGGCAACCCCCAGCCTCCAGCGGTCGTAGTGCCCTGATCCTGCGGCGCAGTCATGATGAATAGTGAAGTTCATTTGCTGACCGTCGCTGCCTGCAGTCTTTATTTCTTGCTTCACTCCTCTAGCTAACCTGACACTGATATCGAACTTCCCGCACCCGCGTTCCCCCACCACCCACTGGATTTAAGACAGTCCTTACAGAGCACTAGTAGTGGCGATTAAGAGACTTTCATGGAGGTACGTCTGACCAGAACATGAATCTCGCACTGCACGAATGGCTCCGTACTGTTTCCTAGCCTCGGGAGCTGTCTCTAGCTCTAATGGGCATCTGAGATGCGGTTGAGAAAGGTGTCGGCGCACGACCTATGCTCATCTATCAATGCAGGACCCTATACAGGAACCGTATCAAGACTCACCGTCATCGTCTCGAGCTCCCTCATCAACGCCATCGGCTAGCAGTTCTCCCTGGAAGCCTCTCCCTTCCATCCCAAGCCCGGCACCAGCTTCACAAGAGCCATATCACGATGAACCCTCGGCGTCTCCTGAAGCCGGCCACACGACACCCTCCCGAACGCCTCGTTATCGTGCCGCAGCCGACGCTGCAAACAGCCCCCCATACTTCCCACCATACTCAGATATCGTACCCGACTCCGACGACGACGTGCCCCTAGCATACCTATACCCTCTTCCAACCGAAGCACCACCCTCCTACCATGTCGCCGTGCAACAATCATATCGAGCTACCCTGATCTCCCATATACCATCCGACTTGAATATTTCTGACATAGTGGATGAGGAGGCAGACATTGAGCGTGTACAAGTGGATGATGTTCGCTTTGGGGTCGAGCGAGTGCTTGCGAAATTGATCGTTGCGATGATACTCTTACTGATAACGTTAATTTTTGTCTGGTATATCTTCATAGTCCGATCGCTCCCTTTCTGTTGCGGCTCTTGATGAAGAAACTGCTGCGAGGAGGGATGCTTGAGCGCTTCCAGTTCAGCCACTTGGTCTGTCGGACACCCTAAGTCTTGGGGGGGGAGCGGTGAGCGTTGGAACTATTATGATACCTATGGACGCAAGACCTATGGAGTTTTTAGTATGGCTTGGTTTCCTTTAATCCCTTTGGATATGAATCACAAGCATCTTAAAGTGTTTAGTCCCTCATGACTCGTGGTGATTGGCACAGCATAGATAGAAGTCCGATCACCTCTCTAACTGACTTCAAGACATAGGCGAGCCTAGATGGTATGTCTATTTCATTTCTGATCCTATTAATAAGCCGGTTAACGCGTGCTTTTCTTGTAGAGGGAGCAAGCGCGCTCATATTAAATTAGGCATTGCAGTAGGTAATTCGCCCACCAATCACCTAGTCCGCTTCGAGAATACGGGATGAGACAAGCCTGGAAAAACCGTGAAGTACATATATGAATTCATCAATAAGGTAGTATTCCTTCACAGAACATCTGACTCTATGATTCTATGATACCTGCCCACGCTTAATGATGCGATCGCCACATTAAGCGTGAAGAGTAGGACTTTCCTTCAATTTTCTTATCAGCCAAGAAGATGCAGCGTGTATTCATTTCATTCCTGCTCCTACGTGCAGTCGCGAGTGCCCAGCCTAGCACTTCTCCTACCGTCGAAACGTCACCGACCCTTCAATGGCAACAATGCTCTTCCAACGGAGGATGCACCACGCAAACTTCGAAACTCGTCATGGATGCTCAGTTGAGACGCATCTACCAGAGCAATAGCTTCTATAAAGACTGCGTCACCGGGAACTACTGGAATGTCTCGGTTTGTTTCGACAATAAAGACTGCGAAAAATTGCGCGTTCGATGGGATCGATTATGTCGCCCATGGCGTGAAAGCAAGTGGCGGGTCCCTAAGGGTGAATTTCGTCACGAGCAGCGAGTTCATGACGAACTTCGGAGCAAGACTCTTTCTTTTGGCAAATTCCACTAAATATCAGAGGTATGCTGTCAAGGCTATAGGAGGAGGCTCAGACTGACGTGTGAAGATTCGACCTGCTAGACAAGGAGTTCTCGTTCGATGTGGATGTCAGTAGGCTTCCTTGTGGGCTCAATGGCGTGGTGTCTTTCAACCTCATGGATATGGATGGGCAACAAGGCAAGTACCCCAACCCTGAGCAATCGGGCGCTGGATATGGAACTGGTTATTGTGATGCAAAGTGTCCAAGAGATCTGCATTTCCTCAATGGCGAAGTATGCTAACGACCCCAATGATGGCTTCTGAATTCTGAACACTAAAGAACGTGTCTCCAGGCAAATGTAGAAGGCTGGCAACCTTCCAGTACCAACATGTAGACTGGAACAGGTAGCTATGGGTCTTGCTGCTCTCACGTCGACGGCTTGAATGGCAACAGCATCGCAACCTCCATGTCCACTCATCCCTGCAATGCGAATGCACAGACAGTGTGCTTTCAAGAGGAATGCAGTTCGTTCTGTGATGGGGATGGCTGCGATTTCAACCCTACAGAATGGGTCAGACGGAATTCTACGGGAATGCTGAATCAGCTGTCAAGAAAGTTAGCATTGACACGAGTAAGAAGTTCACTGTGATCACGCAGTTCTTGACAAGCAGTTCCAAGTTGGCCACCATAAAGCGGATATGCATCCAAGGGAACATCACCATCGCCAACATCGAGTCCAAGATCCTTAGAGTCGCAGGTCAGTGCTTACACCGCCCCCAACGCTTCCAAGTAACTGACTTCCGCAGGTTCTACTCTCAACCCGTCGTACTGTGACGCCTAGAAAACCGCGTTTGGCGACCGCAACTGTTTCTCCCAAAAAGGCGGGTTTGAAGGACTTACAAGAGCTCTGCAGAAAGGCATGGTTTTCGTGGTGTCCTTAACGGATGACTTGGATTCGAAGGTGTTGTGGCTAGATTCTAAGTGGCCGCAGGATGCGGATATGAAGTGCAGAGGGGTGCAGAGGGGTGTGTGCTCAGACGCGTACAATAGGAGGGATTTCGATGGTAGTCAATCGCCTCCGCAGATAACGGTGAGCAATGTTAGATTTAGTCCGGTAGGGAGTACTGTGGGAGCGGCGTAGGAGGCGTAGAGTCGTTCAGCTATATAATTCCATAATGTTGGACACAACCAAGATGGACTCCATCTATTAAACCTCTTGCTGGAATTAAAGAGTATTGACCTTATGTGAATTTCTGTCCCGGTTTACTTTGTCATGATCTATGGAGGTGACAAGATGCAACAGGTGCTACAAGAGACTTATCTCACTAGTCAGCCGCTCTATAGATGATTTTGCGCTCACGTACCCCATAGTCAAGTTGCTCACAGACCTGAGTCGCTTACTTCTGCTAAGACCACATCACAACGCACTTTATTATAGCCTATAACAACCTCGTCGTGGATATCTATCTCGCAAGCTCTCGGAGATCGAAGGCGGGCATCAGACCGAATACCACTTATACAGCATAAATATCCGTACAACTCGGCGGATCTTGTGGCATCAAATATTATTTCTCCGGTCACTCCGCCAATATACAAGCGACAATGAGCAATGGAAGAACCACACATCCAATAAGATAGATATCTAGCTAGATAAACAAGCAATAGCAATAGCAAATAGCAAATAGCAAAACAATATTTAGGGACACATGCAACCATCAGAATAGCTAGAAAAACATGCGGTAAGGGCAAAACGCATACGTAAACGAGCGAGAACGAGTGTAGACGGAAATCAACAGAGAGCGTAACAAACATATTCCAAGCAAGTCCAGCCCCACGTATCTCGTTATATTGGTCTACACTTCACCTCAAGAAAGCTTATTATAAGCGTGAATAAAGGATCCAAAAAGAAAACTCCGTTGGCCAGCAGCTATAAATGCCGGGCTCAGTGGGACATACAGCTGCGCTGGTTGGCCAGGAGTCTGCAGGTTCTGCTCTACCAACCGCCTCCGTGATGGCGCCCCAGCAGTTGGATTTAAAACTGTCTGAAACATGGAGTACATTGAATTGGTCATGTTCGTGGCAGTGCTGTGGCTGAGGGGTTGTGGTGGTGATGTGTATGAAGAAGATGAAGTTGACGCGGTTTTCCATTACATAGGCGCCTTAACCTATTAATTCTTCAACTTGTCCAAGTAGGCTGCCCTATCAGGAGTCTAAGTATTACTGTTATATTCTGTTGTTGTGTTGTCTTTAGGTTAGCTTTAAGTCTAGCTTCCAGTTCCACTTGCGGTTGATGCTGCGACCCATTTGTTAGTCATTTTGTCCAAATAATAAGAGTAATTATTAGTCTAGGTGCGGCCATTATATTTAATTGCCATTTTGGGTTATCTTGTGTAAAAGCATTAGAATTCAGGTATGACTGTGGGGAGAGAATAGACTCACGGGGTTGCACTATCCTGGAGGTCGAACAAGCGATGAGAGTGCTGGTTTGTGTAGGAAAGAAGAGCTTAAGTCTGTAAGGCGTGGGAAAACAATTAAAATGGTAGCAGGAGCTTGCTATTTAAGTTAGAAATGTGCCAGTATTGAATGAGCGTCGTGATCCAAACAATTCTCAATCAAGGCAGAGCACTGCTCCTGGTCTGTGGAAACCCCACATCCTGTACGAGCTAAGCGCGCATCTCTGTTCACTGTTAAGGCTATGTTACGCCAAAAATATACTCAGGCGGAGCATCTGTTCCTGACGCCTAAGAGATATGTCCAACAAGGAATAGCGCCCAATGAGTTAAGCGCGCGTCTGTGTTCACTGTTAAGGCTATGTTACGCCAAAAACATACTCCGGCGGAACATGTCTGTTTCTGATGCCTGAGATATATGGCTAACGATGAACAACGCCTAATGAATTAAGCGCGCGTGTTCCTGTTAACAACTAAAGGTCAGGCTACGGCCAAAATAGGCTCGGGCGGAACATGTCTCTCTCTGTGGCCAAAGAGAGAGGTAATCTCTCAGCGGATTTCTGTGACTATGATGAAATATAAGTTGCGGAGATGTCCCTAGGTACCTTTTATTCTATAGCTTCTAGTAATTGTTCTTACTTACCTTATCTATTTTTTATCTATCTTAAGCTCTAATTTTCTAATTTTTTACAACTATCAAGATGGCAGCGTAAGTCAAAGCGGCCGGCCAGTCATTGACGTTTCACGGCTGATTCCATCACATCCAGACAACAACCTCAACCACAAATACCCGGTATTCCCGGGAACCTCCATTTTTGGACTCAAGGCACTACAACGTACATGAAGATAAATGATCTCAATCATGCCATAAGCAACAGTGGACCTGACTCTCAATACGAACGTCCTATCACCAACCCATGGGCAGCAATATGCAGGATGTACTTCCCGGATGTCACCCATGTACCAGGGGGCTCAGTATGGGCTGTTGACACAGAAGTCAACAGGGGGCCCGCTACTAATGTGGAGGCCCACATTCCAGACGTTGTATTATCAAACTTACTCCTGCACAACTAACAACTCGCAAAAGAGATTATCTTTAGGTGGAATGCAAAAAGGCAGCACTAGACCAACCTAGCGGCTGGAAGGATGTCCTTAAAGAAGCAGCAATTTGCTTGAATTTGGCACACCCTAACCGCGATGTTTTCCTTATTATTGCGATTAGAACCAAATGCATGCTCTTTGCGTGGAATCTATTCCACACTATCCAGCAACCGCGGCTTAGTACAGTACTAGGATAAAAGTCTGTTCCGGGCAGCATTTAGCGAGCCCTACTAAACATCTGCCCCCTCCATTTAATTAATTATATAGTCACCCTAAATAGTTGCACAAGCATAATTAATAGCTTATTTTAATTGTATTATCCTAATACTTTGTCTAGCTAAACTATAATAAAGTAGGCTATAAAAGTTTATTTTTAAGTTATTAAGTATAAAGAAAGAAGCTAAAAGCAGATTAAGCAACAAGTAGACGCAAGTAAAGTTAAATAGAACTATTAAAGCTTATTAGCACCCCTTTGCGCTAGATTGCGCTAAAGTAGCTTAAAATATACTTACTTTAAAAGGTTTAAAATTTTCTAAATTCTAACCTATAAAGAAAGTAGAGGTGTAAAGGAGATAGACTTTTAGAATAGTTAGACTTTATATATACTGTCCTAACTGCTACTTTATTAGGGTAAGATATACTGCTATTTTACTTTTACTTTTACTTTATACTTTTACTTTACTTTTACTTAATAACTTTAGGTTATTTTTAAATAAACTTGCATAAAATTAACTAAAATAGGCAAAAGTTAGTGTTTAAAGCATTATATAACACTTCATTATGCTACTTAGGCTTATTATTATCTGTTCTATCCTCTAAGTTGTAGGACTACTATAAGAGGGGATAATGTAAGGCTAGATGTCCTAGAACAGGCTAGTATGGCCTCCTCTAACCTGTTTAGAGGTTACATGACAGGTGCTTTGTATATAAGCATGAATCTAAACAAGCGAGGCTTGGCAGCGATTCGTCTCTCTTACAATACACTTCTATCTTTCTCTGAAAGCTTGCTCTCAGTGCTATCTGTGCTACCTACCATCCTATCTTTACACTTAGCGCCTATATACTTTTTTAAAAATGTAAAATAACCTATAGTAAATGGCTAGAAAAAGTGTAATAAGTAAAAAAGTATATAAATAGTAATAATTTTACTATCTTTATAGTATTACTAAAAATAAAGTAAGTTATTAGTAACTTTTACTATACTTAATATATTTAAGTTTACAAAATATAAAGCTAAGTAAAATCTTTTTTTTAAAACACACTAGTTAGTTATAATTTTTTTTAAATAAACTTTAGTAATACTATTTTTATTACTTTATATATTTCTTATATTCTTTTTTAAAATAATGTATACTTAATATATATACATCTTTATATTAATTTACACGTAGTTTACTTTAGTATATGTTATATAAAACATATTTAAATTATAGTTAGTTATGTTTATTCTACTTTTTTAGCTATATAAGTGTGTTAGGGATTAGCATTAGCTATATTAGTGTGTTAGAGATTAGTATTAGCTACGCTTAGTTACAGGCTGTAATTAGTTACATGCTATAGTTAAATATTGTTAGTATGTGTCTATTACCTGTCTAATACTAATTTGCTAAGCATTATGCTACAACTATTCTTTAACCTAAATAACCTACCTTAATGTACTAACTATTACTCTAAGCAAGCTTTGCTTTTATAGATTATTTATAAACTGTTGTAGTATTTTACTTTATTAGAGAAAGTAGTAATTAATGTTATAATCCTTACTTGCAGTGTTGCAAGTACGCAGGCCTACAAAGGGTATAGCAAAAAGAATGTAGCGTCACTAGGTGTACAGCCTAGCTAATGGCGCAGGGTAGGGCAAGCGATGGGGATAAGGTAGGCCTAATTATAGTTTGCCCCTAGACAGTGGTATAAGGCACTAGGTTAAACAGTTCTGTTAAACAGAAAGGGAGGTATATATAGTGCAATATATACAACTAGTATTACCGCTCTTTGTAAAGCTAAAATGCTACCTAGTCTATGTAAGAAATAAACTAAACATTAATTACACCTTTTTAAGGTTAATCTTTCTCTAGTCTATATAGTAGCTAGTAGTCTACAAAACTATGTTGTAGGTTGCCTAAGCATGTAAGAGCGTGCAGCACTATAGTGCTACCTCTTGCAGGCTGTTGCACGTTTTTTCTTTACGTCCCTATTAGACAAGGCATTTGCTTAACAATTAGTCTATGTGCGTTAAGCCCTGTTTATCTAAGCCTATTATCTCTTCCTATTCTAACATAAACATTTTCCATCCTTGTTTGTTAAGGCAGTGGGGCACCCTAGGGGAACCTACGGTAGTCCATCTGTAAACCGCATAGTGTGGTAGGGACGTAACAATACGCTAGGGCAACTTTTCTCTGTAGCCTAGAGTAATAGAAGGATTAGATAAAGGCTTATTTACTAACTAGTTATATAAAAAAGCTTTTATTCTTATTATATATATAAGCTTTACTTCTACTTTAATATCTACTTTATCTGCGTGTTTAAGACGTCTAATATAATGTTTAATGCTAAAGAATAGCCTTTATTTTTTACTAAGCCTAAAGTCTTTTATTATTTAAAGCTGCTAGCTAGCCCTCTACTTGTTAGCCTTATATTAAACAGCATGTAAGGTAATATAGAAATCTTAAGCCTTTACATACTTTTATATAAAAAGGCTTTTAATTATAGCATTAACTTAATTTTTTACCTATAAAAGTAAAAAAAAAATGCTAAAGAAATAACTATATTTACTAGCTTACTATTAACTTTATTACTATTTATGTGTACTAAATATTATATAGTAATATTAAACTCTACTAACTATTTAATTAAGAGAAGAAGACTTCTTAGCAGCTACAGAAGCAGAAGTAGGCTAAGATAAGATAAAGGTTAGAAAGAAGTGTTTTAGTAGTAAAAAAAGTTATCTTTAAGTATAATAAATAAAGTATTAGGCTTAAGGTAATAAGTAAAAACTATAGAAACAACTTTTTACTAAGCTAGAGTAGAAGAAGTAGATTGTTTAGTTGCTTTTACTACTTTTTTAAGTGCAAGCTTGCTCTTAGTAGATGCTAGAATCTAGTAAGCTTTTTTTACTTTACCTTTACTATTAGGCTAACTTATAACACACTAACTTTAGTTTAGTACTACTAGCAGTCTTCTTACGCTTACTTAACAGGCCCTGTGCCCTTACACGCGTAGAATAGGCTAGTAGGTTGCTACTAAGGTTAATTTAACGCGTCTAGGTAGCTAGAGCTGCTCTAGCCTTCTGTTTTAGGCCTATTGTTGTCCTATTACTCTAGAAATAAGCAGTATCTCTATATAAACTTAAGGCTTTAACTTATAAATAATATTTAAGAAGAATTTATTAATATATTAGGAATTCTATTAAGATTATAATCTTCTATGTAATTTTAGTAAGAGAAAAAAAGATCTAAGGAAAGCTAAGAAATTTCCTCATATTTGCACATAATAGATCCTCCTAGGTCCAAACAGCTGTCAAGGAAGTCAACCGGACTACCTCTAACTCTTACACCTTCAAAGTGACTATTGATGGCAAATCCAAAACCCTTCTAGAGCATTGCAACTCACGGCTTGAGCATATTGTAACAATCGCACAAGATGTTCTGAATAAAATTGAACATCCGCAAAAGACAAAGCGGACAAAAATCAAAGGCTCTTTTAGAAATTCCGCGACAGATTGGTATATGTTTTGAAGGAGGAGGATATTCTAGAATTGATTGATGGTGTTGAGTTTGCAAAATTATTGCTTATTCTCACCCTGCAGGCTATATTGCTGTCCTATAATGCAAAACTAAGATTTAGTTGGCTAACAACAGAGCCGCATAGAATCTCTGATTTAGGGTATAGAGGAGAACCTTCTGAGTGAATTAAGACGGTGAGGTCAAGAAATGGACGAGTTCTTCGACTAAAGTCGGCGCAGAAAACGTGTCGTTTCTGTTTAGTTGGCTGACAGGGATCCAAAAATGAAACAATATGACCAAGCAGTTGATCAAGAGTGTCAGAACAATAAGGATAGGGGTATCCTTTTCCAGGAAGATGATTCTTTGGCAACACTTCACGTAACTGGGGACCAATCGACACCACTATTAACAGGCGTAGTGCAGCCTTTCTTGGGGGCAGCAGAGAGCTGTCTCCAAAACGAAGATGTTGAACCTAGCCTTGCAATGGTGCCCACACAGAACGATACCCTGAAGACTATCCACAAGTCAGTAGTGGAGGAAACCGCAATTCAAGAAGAGTTAGACCTTTTCATCCAAGATGGCGCCCTCATAATTGACGACACTGAAGTTATCGAGCTCAGCCTGGTGGATTCTGGGGTAGATTTCACGGTCCATAGCGGTCTGCCTAGAGTCCCATTATGGGAATATCTCATAAAAATCGATGAAAGTCACTGGGAACGTCTGAACGAGTCAAATGAGGTGAACGCCGCTGAAAGCCATCTGAGCACTCCCGAACATCGACGACAACTCCCGCTGGACAGTGCGACTATGAGATCTTACCTCGAGAAGTGTACGGCCTCATCTCAAAAGAGGTTAATGTTGAACTGTGTACAGTAGATTTCACAGAGGCCATATTCTTTTGCATCGAGAAAATAGACCTTGTTGACGACAGAGGCTATTCGGCGACAAGGCCTTAAAAGGGACTCAGCTTTACCAAGTCATGTTTTGTCTTGCGTGAACCCTGTTCCACATCCAAGAATTGCAAACATGCAACAATGGAGGGATTTCAAGGAGAAACTTTCAGAAGGATCATTGATAAACCCTTCCCTATCACCCTTAAAGTGCAAACACAAGCCACGATCGGAAATAGTTCTTTTTCAGCCGATACTATTTCTCTCCTCCCCCAGGGATTCAAGAACTGTCAGCACACACTGGTCATAAGGAACGACGACTTTGCTACTTATGTTTGCGCTTTAAAGGTTCAATTTTCGGCTTCATTCAAATAAAGGAATGCAATGCGAACGAAATAAACTCTCCGCAAGTTTTATGTTGAGACTGCGCGTACCAGAAGCTGTCCATTGCTGTCACACACAACCCATAAGCACAAAATCTTTGTTCTATTGATGATACGTGCATTTTAATCTCGATGCTAGGTAACACCAAGAGTAGGCGGAACACCTCCACGGAGCAATTGGAGGATGATGAGGCAGGAGGCAGGGCAAAGCTGTTGGTGTGTAAGAGTGTTGATTAAAGAGCAAGGCCAAACAGCCAGCTATATACCAAGCTAATACTAGCGAGTCACGTGCCCAAACATACAGCGGTCGACTACTGCCCGACACCCAACTGGTTGCTTCCAACAGAAGTTGCTCAGCGCGGCTAAATAGGCGTGCTTGAAGGCGGGATTCTCGCGTCACAAGTCTTCTAGTAATGCACTCGGTGCCACCACCAGCAGGGAGGACGGCCGAACCGGTCTGACACTGACCTTGCCCTAGAAGCAAAAATATGTTAAAGAGAAGATGGTATGCAGCTTCTGGTATAGTACCTCGCCAAGCGTAGCCGCAACGGTTCAGTTCCGTGGTGGTCATGATTGCGCTACATCAGATATCTGCTCACCATAGCAAGCCCTTTGAAATGCTAGAAGTCTGCACTTCGTCCGAATTTGAACGGTCAAATTTGAGCGCCTCTTTACAGCCCTAATGATTGGAGTGCTTATATAAGGAGCCGTTGGTTGTTTGGCCGTATGACTGTGTATCTCTGAAATGTTTCGAGCCTTTCCACATGCGTATGCGCCTGCTTGAACTATCATCGTGCTGCCGGTGACACAACCCACCTGCCTGGTCAAGCATTCAACACCTACGGCTGCCTCTCCCCCCTCCCTTACCCAATACCTTTCTTTTCATTTTATTCTCCATCCATGAGCTGCGACTGACCCTTGACTACTGCTTCGTCTTGGAATCAGCTTGGGGACGAGTTCAAGAGACGGCGGGAGGACGTAAAAGGCTTCATCTAGTCTTTTGTTCACTATGGCGGCTTTTAGAGATCAAGGCTAATGCAAATGGCTTGTTCTCACGTTGCGGGAATTATGTATCGCTGCGTATCAGGCTGCATCTCGAGGTGCGTAGGATGGCCGTGTCGAATTATCTCGCAAGTCAGCCGCCCCACAGATGATTTTGCGCTAATACTATTTTAGATTAGACAAAACTTCTAAAACTTCTAAGCTAATTAAAACTTCTAGAGTCTTTTAGGCTAATTAGAGGCTAATTACTAATAATGTGTAAAATTATCTAACGTACCTAACAGGTTAGCCGGCCACACAGGTTGGCCGGCTACTTTTGCCAAGCCCCTACTAAAACCACCCTATTCTAGCGCAAAACAGCCTACTTTAGCCCTATATAGAGTAATATAATATAAGATATTATTTAGAGTCTACTTTTACTACTTACTTACACATATATAAGTTATGCCTAGTTTAATTACACTATTTATATTACTTTTAACTTAGCCTACTTTTTTTAGTGTATACTTATGTTTTTAGCTTTTTTTTATTACTACGCGCTTTAAACTTTTTTAAAGTAGTTAGATAAGCTTTATTTTTAACTATTAAAGTTTTTTTTACGTAAATCTACTTTTTTTTATGTAATTTATATTATATAGTAGCTTTATTTACTACTTAAAGCTTTATAATTTTCTTTTACACTAACACTAGCTTATATATAATAATTACTACCTTTTTTAAAACTTTTTTAAAAGCTTTTACTATAAATATTAGTAAGCTATTTACATACCTTTGACTTTTTACTTTTATAAGTGTTAATTATAACTTAAATTTAAAAGTATTACTTAAGGTTTATAACTACTAAGGCTTATTATTAATAAGTAGTAGTAGTAATAAAGTATATAACTAAATATTAAAAGCTATTTTAACTTATTTTAAGTTAAATAAGACTAAACTAGCGCTTTAAAACTCTTTTTAAATATTACTAAAAGTAATTACTATATTATAAGTGTGTATAAAGCATAGTAGAAACTTAAGTTTTATAATATAAGTAATTTAGTTATATATAAAATTTTTAGCTTAGTGCTTATACACCTTTTTTAAAAAGGTAAAATAACTTACATTAAAAGGCTATAAAAAGTGCAATAAGTGTAAAAGCATATAAATAGTAACGTACCTAACAGGTTAGCCGGCTATACAGGTTAGCTGGCCACTTTTGCTAAGCCCCTACTAAAACCACCCTATTCTAGCGCAAAGCAGCCTACATTAGCCTTATATAAAGTAATATAACATAAGATATTATTTAAAGTCTACTTTTACTACTTTCTTACATGTATGTAAGTTATGCCTAGTTTAATTACACTACTTATATTACTTTTAACTTAGCTTACCTTTTTTAGCATGCACTTGCGTCTTTAGCTTTTTTTTATTACTACACACTCTAAACTTCTTTAGAGTAGTTAGATAAGCCTTATCTTTAACTATTAAAGTCTTTTTTGCCTAAATCTGCTTTCTTTTATGTAATTTATGTTATATAGTAGCCTTATTTACTACTTAAAGCTTTGTAATCTCTTTTTACACTACCACTAGCTTATATGTAATAATTGCTACCCTCTTTAAAACCCTTTTAAAGGCTTTTACTATAAACATTAGTAAGCTATCTATATGCCTCTAAATTCTTACTTTTATAAGCATTAATTATAACTTAAATTTAAAAGTATTACTTAGAGTTTACAACTGCTAGGGCTTATTATTAATAAGTAGTAGTAGTAATAAAGTACATAACTAGATATTAAGGGCTATTTTAACCTATTCTAGGTTAAATAAGACTAAACTAGCGCTTTAAAACCCTCTTTAGATATTACTAAAAGTAATTACTATATTATAAGTGTGGATAAAGCATAGTAGAAACTTAAGTTTTATAATATAAGTAATTTAGTTACACATAAAATCTTTAGCTTAGCGCCTATATACCTTTTTTAAAAGGGCAAAACAACCTATATTAAAAGGCTATAAAAGGTGTAATAAGTGTAAAAGCATATAAATAGTAATAATCTTATTTTTTTTATAGTACTACTAAAAATTAAGTAAGTTATAGCTTTTATAGCTATTAATAATAAAAAGCTAATAAGCGCTTATAACTTTTTTATATGCTTATTAAAGTGCTTTAACTACTACAGCTTAAGCTTATTTATTATCTAGCTATTTTTAAAGACTATAATAACCTAGTTCTAAGATAGATTCTTCTTCTTATACTAAGTAAAGAAGTAATAGTAGCTTTTAAAAATAATAAAAAGTAAAATAGCTTACTTTATTATATTAATGCTTTAAATAACTATTATCTACTTTTTATTACTTTAATATATTACTTTTAGCTGTCTTTATCTTTTTAAAGCTATAATAACTACTTTAGTTAATATTTAGCTTATTATAAAGCTTAACTTATTAAAGTTATACATGTCTTTATCTTAGATACTATACTTAGCTTTTATATTAGCTACTAAGTAAAACTAGCCTTAGATAACTTTTAAATCTTTATAAAGCACTTTTTTATAATAATACTTATAAGCTTTATTATAACTTTAAAGTAGTGCTTAACTTACATACTAGACTAGTTTAAGCTAACCTAGCCTAGATTATACTTTACACGTAAGAAATTAGCTATATTAGCTATAGCTATAAGCTTAAAAGAAAATCTATATATAATAAGCTTAAGTATATACTTAATAACTACTTTTTTTTAAGCTTAGTTAGATTCCTTAATTTAGGCTAGCATTTTACTTATAAAGGCTATCTAGAGCGTTAATTACTTAGTGTTATGTAAAAGACATTATAAATAGCTATAGTGTGTTATAAAAAAAGTTTTAAGTTTTATTTAAAAGCTTAAAAAGTAAGCTATATTTAATATTCTTTAGAAGATTTAATCTAGTGTTGTTGTTAAAGCATTATATAGATAGGTAGAGTTTAGTAGAGGCTTAGAAAAAGTGGCTAGCTAACCTGTGTAGCCAGCCAACCTGTTAGGTACGTTATAAAGTGTCTAAAAAGAAATAGAGCAAGTTTATATATATCTTAGTTTATAAATTTATTAAATTATATAATAGCACTACACTAGCATTAGTATCTATTACAATGTTTTATGTAATTAAAAATAAAGGTATTTATTTTTATAATAAGCATATTTTAAAACATATCTAACACTATTTAAAAAGTAAAGTACATTATTAAATGTGTTTTTAATATGTTATATGTTTTAGCTATTAACTGTCTATCTTTATTCTATTACTTCTATTAACACTATGTGTTGTATCCCTCTATAACTGTAGAAGCTAAGGCACACATGCTTTCTTTATTACCTCTTATAATTAAAACTTTAGTGTAAACAGGTGTAGGTGTGTAATTGCAGTTATTAGTACACTTACGCTTAACCTACTGCATTATATAACCTAGTTAATAAGAAGGGTGTTAAGGATTCTACACCTTTAAAAAACTTCTAGAAACTTTTAAAAACTTTTAAAAACTTTTAAAGTATAGTAAAAAAAAAAGATAAAAAAAGATAAGTGTTTAAAATAGTAGAAAAGTAGAAAAAAGTAAAAATATTAAAATGCTTTAAATATAATAAGTTAAGGCTTTATTTTTTTTAAAGCTTTTAGCTTTAGATTAATCTTATTTTATTTATAAAGTTAAAGAATTTTTCTAGCCTTATCTTAGTAGCTAGGGATGTCTATAATGTTAAATTTTAAAAAGACATTCTCTACACATGTCTTACACAGATCGTTTGCAAAGAAAGAATAATAAGCGCTAATAATAATAGCTTATTACTACATAATAATTAAGTCTATACTTTAAGGCAACTAATATTTAACTATAAGAATACTTTTTTAATTACCTAAACTAGTTTTAGTAAAAGCATAATCTTTTATACTTATTTAGTGTTAATTGCTAAAATTACTATTTAGATTCTTTTACTAAATAAGCTTAAAAATAAGTAGCTAGATAACATATAATAACTAAAAAAATCTAAGCTATGCATTATTAATGTGTAAAGTAAGGCTAGTTAGCAAGAACTATTTACTTAAATTATTAATAAAAAATTTACTTATCTACTTATAAAGCTAAAGTAGGCTTTTAGTAGAGCTTTTTAAGACATTTTAAAGAATCTAAAGTTATAGTTTTAGATTAAATTAGTAGCTATTAATAAATATTATTTTATATTAGACTAAAAAAGTTTTAACTTATATTTATAATACTAAGTTAACTATAAGTTATACTTTAAAAAAATATTATTTAGTTTACCTGTTCTACTATGTTAGACAGTACTATAGAGGATGCAGTCTTACACTACACTAGTTTCTATCTGCTAGGCTGCTATATATACTAGAATATAGTTATTTACACATTAGTTAATTACTTTCATGTTACTATTTTAGTAGTTTTTTTACTATAAGGTAAAGTTAACTTATAAAATAGTCTTTATTTTCTTTTTAAAAAAAGTGTTTTAAGTAAGTGTACTAATTCTAAAAAGATCTTTAATATAGTTATATTTATTAATAAGTGTATATTTATTTAGTTAGCGATAGTGTAGTTTTACTTAATGCTTCTTTATTTAATAAAAAAACTAAAACTCTATAATTAGTATATAACTAATATTAATAATAGTCTATAGTGTGTGTACAACATAGTAAAGATGTTTACTATAAATGTGTAAAAATATAACTAAAATAAGTGTTATTTTAGGTTTAAAAAGCTAACATTTTATATCTAAATTATAGTAGCTACTACTTTACTAGGCATAAGTATTAATATCTTTAATATTAACTATGTTGTATACTAAAAGTTCTTAATTATAAAAAGCCTCTTAGATCTTTAGTAGTATACTAGGCGCAGTAGACGCGCACTTAGTTAATTAAGTACTATGTATATATTTCTACTATATTAGTTATTTAACTTTAAGAGTTTATATAAACTAAGTGTTTTACTACTCTACTCTAAATAAAATAAACAGCCTTTAAAGAAAAAAATAGTGTAAAATTAGTTACTAGTTAATTAAGTAAAAGTATATAGTTAATTAGTTTAAAGCTTTACACTAGGTAATACTATGTTACAATCCTTGCTCCGATGAAATGGTATTTTCAGGAGCACGACGGCCTAAGGTGATGTTAGCAGTAAAAAGGGGGTAGAACTTAGCTAGATTAGGTGTACAGTCTGTTAAGCAGAGTGTAGGGTAGATAGGATAAAGAAGGCAGGTTGTAGTTTAACCTAGCAGCTGTATAGAGAGCTAGCAAACCTAATCTATAAGGATAGGAATAGAGGTATATATAGTGCAAGATATACAAGGCAGCAATGTCCTTTTTATAAAGGTTTTAATGCCTTTTAGTCTATTAAGTAGGTAAAGACTAAATAGTAATTATAACTTTCTAACTATAGTTATAATTAAGACTATATACATAGAGTTTACATGCTCTGCATGCTTACATGTTTGCATGCTTACCTAGCCTACATAACCTGCAAGCCTGCAAACTTGCAAAGCTTATTAGACAATGCATTCTGCTAGGCTTTTATCTAAAAGCTAAAGCTATTTCTTATCTGTCCTATTATATAATTTGCTTAGTGTAGGGCTAAGCGTCTTCTATTTAATGTTGTTTAGGCTGTGTAGGACAGCTAGTTAGGTTATTACAGTCTAATTATTAGCTATAACACGCTAGCTTCCCTCCTAGTTAGCGTTCTTGCTGTTACATTTTTCTTATTACAAGCGTTAGATTTTCTTTTTAAGTAGTGCGTTCCTCTTTTTAAAGGCTAGCCTAATGTTAAACTTTTTTAACTATGCCTTATTAAGTTTCTTATTCTTCTGCTATTACCTATTGTCTTTGCACTATTACTTGCCTTAATCCTTTTTGTTATACAAAGATGCGTTCCTGTAGTGCTTATTATTTAAGTAGGTCCTCTTACATAATGTCCTTATTATTAGACAAGTGTGTAGAGTGTGTACAGAAGGGTAGTTGTTGCAATGCTTTTATGTCTAACATAGCCTAAAATTATTTAGAACAAGAGTGCAAAAAGCTGTTAGCAGAGTTAGAGGCAATTTAAACAAATAAGATGCGTAAAAAGAAAAAGAAGGTAAAGATAAAAAAAAGTTTTTAAGAAAGTAAAGAGATTCCCTTACGCGCCTTTAGTCCTTTATTACTTATTAAAAGAGAGCGCAGTAATAATTAGATCTCTTAGTAAATTAAAGAGTAAAGTATCTAAAAAAAGACCTTTTATTACTAAATAAGCTTAAAGCGCTTAAGGTAGAAGCAGCTAGTCTTTCTTCTTCTTAACCTATATTAAAAGGTTGCAGACTTCCTATATTGCAGCTAGCTAATGCTGCTGTAGTTTTAACTAATAATAGTGTTTTTTAGTCTAGGGAACTTTCTCTAGGATAGTTTTATTTAGAAGAGACTCTAAGTATTTATAAAAGGCCTAAAGAGTGTTTAACAGGTTTTTAATAAGTTTCTAAGTGTTTTTACTAGTAGGCTATTCTTTTTATTTTACTAGGTACTTATTTCCTTTATAGTCTAAATCTATTCTACTTTATACTTCTTTTCTTTCTCTTTTTATTTAGTAGTTATAAGTAGAATAGTCTTAAGCACAAGTTTAAGCTTAGAGATATAAAACTAAAGATGTATTTATATTTCCTTTAGTAATTTAAGTTTACAGATGCTAAGGTGTGTTTATATAACTTAGTATAGTTTTATGTGTTTCTTAGCTAACTTTTTAGAGGGTCTTAGAGTTTTAAGATTTTTTATGTCTAAATACATGTAATTATTAAGGTGTATTTCTAGTGTTAGTTTTTTTTTTAATTTACTACCTTTTCTATAGCTTTTTAAGCTAAGTGCGCTTCTCTAGTAAGTTTCTAATGCAGCTTTAGAAGTTTAGTTATGTAGTTTATAGTTTCTAGAGAGTTAGTTAGTTACAAGCTATAAAGCTTATATTATAAAGAGTATCTAAAATTAGCTTTGTACAGGGTTTCTTTAGTTATAGCTAATTCTGTAGTGTTAATAGCAAATTATGCTATTAGTAGCTATTCTGCCTAATCTGTTTATTTATACAACACATACTTACATAGATATTTTTCTACTTCTGCATTTACTCTTTCTGTCTGTCTGTCTGTTTGCAGGTAGTAGATAGTAGAGAGCTTATAGTTAATTTTTAGATGCTTAACTACAGCTGCCTAAAATTTGCTAGTAAATAGTTTATCCTTATCTAAGATAATAATTTCTAGGTAGCTATAAGTAGCTAAGACATTCTTTTTTAGTTTAAACATAAATTTTTAGCTATAATGCTTTTTTCTAATAGCTATAAGTAAATAAATTTAGTAGTTTTGTTAATAACTTATGTAATTATGTTGCATAGTCTTTCTATGCTAGGTTCTTGTAATAGTAGTAGCCTAGTAATAAAATCTATAGTTATTATAGTCTATAGTTAACCTAGCGCTGTAATTAGTTAAAGTGGTCTATAGAGTTTATAGCGTTAGGGATTGTTTTTATTATAGATGTTACATTCCTGTAGGACTTTAGTACATAGGTGTTTTAATTAGGGTACTTCTTAAGGTATAGCATTTTTAATTTTCTTCTATAGTAATCTAATTCCTAGGTGTCTAAACATAAAGGCTTTATAATATTTTTTTATTAAGTTTTTCTATTCTTATTTAACTATTATAAAAGAATATAGTAGTTTTTCTTAGTTTAGTCTTTTATAAACTAGTCCTTTTAGAGTTTCTTTAAAGATTATAAATTCTTTAGAATTCTCTTTATTCTTTTTAAAGTAATTAGTGTGTCTGCTTAGAGTGTCTGCCTGTTAGTTACTACTCTCTACTACATGTTTAATAACAGAATTAAATTAGGCAAGTTCTATTACTTATTATACATGCATAGGTAAAAGTTTTTTTGTAGTAAGAAAGGTAACAAGGTTTGCATAGTTAGTAAGAATTATAAACTACTGTCTAAGGCCTTAAAGCTTAACCTTCTAATTTCTATATACATTAACTATAGCTTTTAATTTTTTGTTAGGGATAGTATACTTTTGTTCTAATAGTGCAAATTTTGCTAAATAGTAGGCTACTAGATGCTATTAACTGTTTTCTTATTTCTAGGAGAGTGCAGCTTCTTTAGCTCTTAAAGAAGCATTAGTATGCACTTTTATTTCTAGCGTAGAGTTGTATATTCTAAGAACAGGGTAGCTTATTACTATTTGCTTTAGCTTTTAAAAGGCTTTTTTTATTTCTGTTGTTTATTAGAATTTCTAGGTTGCTCTTTCTTTTAAGGTAGTGTCTATAAGGGGGAGTGTAATTTTTAAATAGTCTTTAATTATTCTTTGTATGTAGCTAGTAAGGCCTAAAAATTCTTTAATTTCTGTTACTATTATTAGTGTTAGCTACTTAAGCACTTTATCTACTTTAGTAGAGTTTATCTTTATTTTTTCTTTATTAATAATAAATCTAAGGTAATTTGTTTTTTATACATTAAATTTATATTTTTTTAACTGTAGGTAAAGTCTGTATTCTTAGAGTTTGTCTAGCACTAGTTGTACTTTATAGCAATAGTCTAGTTTGTCTTCTTTTATGTATATAAAAATGTTGTCTAGATATACTAAAATAAAGATGTCTAAGTATAGGTTAAAAGCTATGTTAATTACTCTTTAAAAAGTTGCAGGGGCGTTAGTAAGTCTAAATAGTATAATAAAAAGCTTATAAAAAGCCTATAAAGTTCTAAAAGCTATTATTTATTTATGTTTTTCTTTTATTCTTATTTTATTAAATCTGTTCTAGATGTTAAACTTAGTAAAGTGTGTAGTTTCTTTTAATTAGTTTATAATGTTTTAGATAATAGGAAAGAGAAACTAATCTTTTATAGTATTCTTATTAAAAGTTCTATAGTCTTAGCAGACTTTAACCTTTCTGTTTTTCTTTTTTGCAAAGACTACTGCTAACACTATAAGGCTCTTACTTTCTCTAATATAGCCTCTTACTAGCATATAGTTTACATATTCTTGTAGTGCTTCTGTAAGGCCAGGATGGCGCTTACGTGTAAGGCCGAGATGGTGCTTACGTGCGACGGGTATATATACTATTCTGTACGCAATAATTAACTGTTAGTTAATTATTTGCACCTTTTTAGTTGTATTAGCGTAGTGGTACAGAGCTCTGTCCTTATATAATAATTAACTAACAACAAGGACAGTTGCGCGTTTAACCCACACCTTAGACAGCTTAGCCAGTTTTTAGACTAAAACATGAGGCGGCCTCTTCTAGCGCCACGTTGTAGCTGCTGGGAGGTCTAGTGTATATGGCTTAGCTGGCGTGGGCTACTAAGCGTTGCGTTGTTATTTATCCCGCGCCTCTGGGCCGCAGGTGGTCAGCCTCTGGCCGGTAACCGAGACATGCGCATGGCGCCTCTGAGCTGCGGGTAGGTCATGTGACGCCTGGGACATGCGTCTGCTAAGAAGGGGGATAATGTAAGGCCGAGATGGTGCTTACGTGCGACGGGTATATATACTATTCTGTACGCAATAATTAACTGTTGGTTAATTATTCGCACCTTTTTAGTTGTATTAGCGTAGTGGTACAGAGCTCCGTCCTTACAGCTTCTTTCTAAGCTGTTGTAAGAGGGCGTAGCTTATAAGTCTTTAGTTAAGAGTTAGGCTTAAAGTTAATTACATAGTCTTAAAGCTAATGTAGAGGTAGTTCTTCTAGATTTTTAAAGGTTATAAACATATTCTTGTATCCCTAGTATTCCTTTAAAAGTTTCTTCTTAGGTTCTTCTGTAACTTAGTAGATTTCTACTTAGTCTAGATCCCTTTTCTTTTTAAATTTTTTAAAGAAGACTTCTTCTAATTCCTCTTTTATTTAGTAAACTGTGCGTGCTTTATGTTCTTAGCAGAGGAATTTCTGCAGTTTAATTAGTTGCATTGCCTGCGCACGTTCTGCTCTAACTTCTACTATTATAGTTTGCTAGTCTATCTAGGGGTTGTGTTAACAAAGCTAGTTATATTCTAGTATAATTTAGTATTTTCCTCTAAGTAGTAATATGCTTAGGGACATGTAATTAGTTATTATGTCTGTTATTAGAGTTACTTTTTTAGTTTCTAAGTAGATCTGTCCTCTACTATATTTTATTAAGAATGCGTTAGCTAAAGATACTTAAAAAAGTTTTTTTTTAATTTAGTAAAGTATCTTATAATCTTTAACAGCGTAGGAATTAATTACTAAGAACATGCATCTGCTATTAATTAGTGTAAGGCCTTTACATACTATTCTGTTAGAGAATTTAAGTGTGTAGTTAGCTGTTAGGCTTTTTTCTAGTCTTTATCTTACTGCTACTAAGACTTTTATATTATAGTAGACTTTGTTATAATTTATGCTAAAGTTATCTTTTTTAACACTTAAAAGGCTATGTATTTGTTTGTCTGCCTTATTAGCTAAGATTTTAAATTATTAGTAATTCTTTACTATATAGTTGTCTACTAGGTAGTTAATGCTTTCTACCCTATAGTAGTGTAGAAGCTAATTATTCTGCTAGTAAGCTTTCTACTAAAAGTAGTAGAAGGCGCAGTTAGAAGCCTTCTTACACTTAGTCTATAGTTTCTTTTTGTGCAGCAGTTCTGTGCTGCAGTGCTAGCAGTTTAGCATTTTACATGTTGTTGCTAGTTTTATTAAGGTGTTAGTAAATTTTTTGCTTTTTTATGCGCCTATTAGCTACTAGCTAGCTTAGTGCTTTATTAGCTAGTGTTAAAAGCAGTACTTGTTTATATAAAGGTACTATGTGTATAAACATTATTTAAGATTAGTATAGATAAGAATAGGTTATACTTAGGCCTATTTAGAGTATTCTTTTGTTTAGATTATCTGTAGGGGGTGATCTTTATATTTGCAGTAGTAGGCATTGTGCCTTTTGCTTCTACATAGGATACAGTATTTATAAATTTATTATAGCTCTAGCTTTTTTCTTATTACTACTAATGCTAGAGGTAGTGTGTCTAGTTATTCCTCTAATAGGGCTAGAGTTTATAAGAGTGTTAAGTGCTAGTTAAGGCTTTCTTTTTTTACTAAAATTTTCTTAAAGAATTTTTATTACTTTTTTTTATTTAAGATGTTATAATAGACTATAGTAATTTTCTTTATAACTTTATAAGTGTTATAGTTATTGTTAAGAATTACTTTATAAAGTCCTATCCTGTAGAGGTTATAGTTATAAAATTCTTTACACTTCTAGTAGTTTTTTTATTTAAACTGTTATTTAAGTTCTTTTAGTAGGATTCCTAGTCTGCTTTATTTAAAAGAGTACTATTCTTTTTTTTTCTTTATGTTCTTAACATAGTTAGCTATTTGCGTTAGATGCTACTATTCTTCTAGAACTGCAGCTTGTTTAATAGCCCTAAAGATACTGTCTTTGTTCTAAACCTCTACTTTCTAATAGTCTACTAGATAGTTAGAGGATTTGTAGTTGTCTCTACATCTCTAGCAGAGTTATTTATTAAGCCTATTATGTATTTCTTTATGTGTTAGGCCTTTATTAACATACATAGCTTTTATAGTTAACCTGCTATTTTTATTCTTTAGTTATTTAGAGTCTAGACATTCTTAATAGAAGTAGCCTACTTTTTTATAGTTAAGGTATGCCTTTTTTTTAAGCTATTTCTTTTATTTCTTATTTAAAAGTAGCTTTATACTTTTAAAGGTACTACTTTTTTTCTTTAAAAAGCTACACGTATGTTTAGCGTAACTAAGGTCTATAAGTTTACTATTAGACTATAAAGTTTCTTTCTTCTTTTAAAACTAGTTAGGTTTTAAAGTTGTCTAGCCTTTTTTTTTTACTATGTTGTTTAGCGTGTTTTTTATTATAAGTAAGTGCTTTTTTAATATAATTCTTAAAGCTCTTAGGCTTTTCTATGTAAGTAAATTTATTCTTAATAGTGTTTAAAAGCTCTTTGTAGAACATTTGTTTTACAGCTTTTTTGTCTGTCTATCTACAGATAGCTAGCAGCTCTCTAAAGCAGGCTGCGTATTATTAGACAAAGCTGTTTTTTTATTAAAGAGTGTTTATTTTATTAACTTCTTATTTTTCTTTATTAACTAGCTTATAGATTATAGTAAGGGCTGTTTTAAATAAGTTAAGGTCTTTAAAGACTTTTTATATTTCTAGTAGTAAGAGTTTACTGTTAGCCTTATAATTTATTTAGTTATTAGTGTAGGGCTAGAGCTAAAATAGTAGGTAATCCTTCTAAGTGTAGGCTTATTTATAAAATTATTTCTTTATCTGTTTTAAAGGCACCTTTGTTATATTACATGTAAAGGTAACATCTAGTAAAAAAAGGTTTTAGGTTCTTAGCAGAGCTATTAAATGCTTTAGAGGGGGCTAGGTGTAAAGTCTTTTTAAACTTAATACTAGTTTTTTTTAAGTAATGTTTCTAAGGTTAGCTACTTTTAGCTAGAGAGCTTATAGCTAATAAATGTTTAAGAGTTTTTATTATGCTTATAGCTAAAAGTGTTGTTTAAGCTGTTTAAGCTTATTTTAGAGATAAAGTATCTGCTAATTCTATGCTTCTTTAGTTGCTGTAGGGGTCTAGCTAGTGCTAGCAGCTAAAGCACCTGTCATGCTAATGTCTAAGGTAGTAGTAGCTATACTTTGCAGGTGGTAGTAATTACTATTATAATCTTTACTCTAATAAAATAGTATTTTTAGAAGCACAACAGCCTAAGGTAATGTTAGCAGTAAAAAAAGAGTAGAACTTAGCTAGATTAGGTGTACAGTCTATTAAGCAGAGTGTAGGGTAGATAGGATAAAGAAGGCAGGTTGTGGTTTAACCTAGCAGCTGTATAGGGAGCTAGCAAACCTAATCTGTAAGAATAGGAATAGAGGTATATATAGTGCAAGATATATAAGGCAGTAATGTCCTTTTTATAAAAGTTTTAATGCCTCTTAGTCTATTAGGTAGGTAAAGACTTAATAGTAATTACAACTTTCTAACTATAGTTGTAATTAAGACTATATACATAGGGTTTACATGCTCTGCATGCTTGCATGTTTGCATGCTCACCTAGCCTGCATAACCTACAAGCCTGCAAACCTGCAAAGCTTATTAGACAATGCATTCTGCTAGGCTTTTGTCTAAAAGCTAAAGCCATTCCTCATCCGTTCTGTCACGTGATTCGCTCAGCGCAGGGCTAAGCGTCTTCCATCCGACGTTGTTTAGGCTGTGTAGGACAGCCAGTTAGGTCATTACAGTCTGATTGTTGGCTGTAACATACTAGTAACATAAATAGTGTTTACTTATAAAAGTCTAGCTAAAAAACTACTAAGTTAGACTAGCCTTCTACTAGATATTAGACAAAGTCTAATATATAGGCCTAGGCAAACATAGGTAATTACTAGATTAATATAGCTAATAGTTTATGTTACTATAAAAGTATTTTATTTTAACTAAAGAAGTATAATGTCTCTTTAAAAGATAAATCTATTATTATACTAAGTTTTTACTATTTAAAGTGTAATATTACACTTCTTTTACTAGCTACGCTACTGCTAGAGCTTCTAAGTATAGTTTTTACTTTAAAAATAAGCACACTTTCTACCTTTATACTTATTACTTTTAATAAGTAGGCTAGAATCTAGGTAAAGAAACACTATAGTAACTTTATATATTAAGCACCTCTACCTTTATCTATGTATATAAAAACGTGCTTATAATAAAAGCTGTTATAATACTATAAAATTAAGTATACTATTAAAGTAGATCTTATAGTTAATAAAATATATATGCATGTTTTATCTATATTTAGTTAAAAAATATTTTAAAACTAATGCTAAAGCACTTTATAACATACTTTTAAGCATAGTAGTGTCTGTAAATATATGTTTTGTCTATTATAAAAAAAAGCTATAACACTAGAATGTAAAGTAAAATAAATCTAGTTAGGTCTATACTTTATTATTTATAAAAAATTTAAGTGTAAATTATGTTACTTAAATCTATTAACAGAATAACACTTTTGCTAAAAAGGTAGCACTGTAATGTACACTATAGGCTGCATCTGCATCCTCTAGCAGGGTTGCCACTTTTTAGTAATAGTAATTACTATTACTATAAGTACCTAGTAATAGTAATTACTATTACTAGAAGCGCCTAGTAATTGCTATAGTAATTACTATTTTTATAGTAATAGTAATTACTATTACTAGAAGCGCCTAGTAATTGCTATAGTAATTACTATTACTAGACGTACGTAGTAATTACTATTTCTATAAATAGATATTTTATAGAAAAAGATTTTAAGTTGTAAAAGTAATAATTATTATAATAGTATATAATAATTCTTACGTCTCTAGTAATATATAAAGCTTTTTTATTTAAGAAAAACTATATAAGCTAAAAAAACGTTACTAAATAATTACTATAATTTAAACAACTATAATATATATAATAATAATATATAATAACGCTATATAATACTACTTAACATATATATTTACTTTACTAAAGTTATTCTACTTATTAATATTACTAACTTTATTTATATTATATTATAATTTTAGTTTAAGTAAAAAAAATTAATGTTAAAAAGATATATATTTTATACTATATTTAGTAAGTAGATATTTTTATAATTGCTATTTCTATTCTTATAGTAAAAAGCAACTTTATTATAATTATACTTTACCTAGTAGTTCTAAAGGAAAACAAAAACAAATAATAAATCTAGAAGATAAAGAAGAGTTAGAAGAGTTAGAAAATAAAAGTACTACTAGCGTCTCTAGTTATAATAGTACTACTAGTAGTTGTATATAGTAAAACTATAAATAAAAACTATTTAATTTAATTTATTTATTTAGTTTATTTTAGTTATATAATTTATTTTATTTATTTAGTTTATTTAAGTTATTTAGTTTATTTAAGTTATTTAAGTTATTTAAGTTATTTAAGTTATTTAAGTTATTTAAGTTATTTAAGTTATTTAAGTTATTTAAGTTATTTAAGTTATT
>NW_022985180.1:812785-816952 GCF_010093535.1 Lindgomyces ingoldianus | reverse complement strand
ATTTAAGTTATTTAAGTTATTTAAGTTATTTAAGTTATTTAAGTTATTTAAGTTATTTAAGTTATTTAAGTTATTTAAGTTATTTAAGTTATTTACTTTATTTAGATTATTTAAATTATTTAGTTAGATTAGTTTATTTAGTTAAATTATTTTACTAAGTTTACTAAGTTTATCTAAATATAGTAGTCTAAGTAAAATAAGAAAAATAAAGTTAAAAGTGCTATAAATTTTAAATAGCTAATTAAGACTTATGTTATACTTTTATACTATTTTTAGTAAATAGTAATTACTAGATTACTATAGTAATTACTATACCTACCTAGTAATAGTAATTACTATTACTATAGTAAACAGCAACCCTGTCCTCTAGTAGCCGCGTTGTCCTTTAGCTAGTTGTATTAAATAATACTTATATAACTGTAAGTGTCTTTACCTTAACTATACTAAAAATACTACCTCTAAACAACATATTATATAGTGTTATTTATATAATTATATTAAGCTTTACTTTAAAAGTTATATATTTATAAAGTTTTATAAATAACTTTTTTTAGCATATAGTCTAAGTTCTCTAGAATGTTTAAAAGTAAGCTAATAGTAGGCTAGTAACGCTAACTACTAGTGCTAGTTAATCTAGTTAGCTAGAGCCTCTAGAAGACAGAGGTTTACTAGTAATAGTATATAATAATGTAAGTTGCAGTAGGCAGAATAAGCTATATATATATATAAGGTATCTATAAACACTACACTATTATAATCTTAGGCAGCATTAGTAGATGTAAATAGGAATATATTATATTACTAAAAAAAGTTTTTAGTTTTTTACTAGTATTTTAATGTAAAAAAGTATAATATATAACTAATAAAAAAAGCTGTTTAATATGTTATAAATTATGTTATTAGCCTAAGTATTTTTTTAAAGGCTTTAATTTTTTACTTTATACTTTAGTTAGCTTAAAAGTTTATAGAAGTTTTAAAGCACTTAAAATATCTAAAATGTTTAGAGTAAAATTATAGTTTATAGTAATTTAATTAGTAAAAGTTAGCTAAAGTTTTAAAGTATAGTACTAGGATAAAAGTCTGTTCTAGGCAGCATTTAGCAAGCTCTACTAAACATCTGCCCCTCTATTTAATTAATTATATAGCTACTCTAAATAGTTGCACAAGTATAATTAATAGCTTATTTTAATTGCATTATTCTAATACTTTGTCTAGTAGCTATGCGCTTGTTGCAGAGCCTGTAGACAGCGCAGCATTAAAAAGATAAGCTTCTTAATTAGAGAATTAAGTATTTTCTGCCACACCTTCTTTAATGCTGCACAGAACTAATCCTACTTCTCTGTAAAGTTCCCTATTGTAGCTATTTTAAACAGTGTGTCTAACTGTTAGTTACAGAGCCTTTTAGAGGCTGTATAGTACAGTTACAGAAGAGGAGGCTGTTACTAACTAAATGTACAGAGGAGATAACGTTAGTGTACAGTTAGGATACAGTAACTAAAGTATATTAAAGTATTATAAAGTAATTACGCTAAAGCTAAAGACTATACTTAATTAGAAAGTTATAATACCTCTTATAAGATCTACTATTATTAATCTTACTGTTTTAATGTACTCTATAAGCTTAGTTAGCTTACTAGTAACAGTGTTATTACATAACTAATTTTTCTATAGTTAAAAAGCCTTTATTATTAACACTAATAGTTAATTCTTTTTTATTATAATTATCTTTTTAGCCTGTAAGAAGCACTACTTGCACTTATATAAGGTTACTAGAATTAATAAGAAATTAAAAGTAATTTTATAAAAAATAAAGTAGTAAAGTTAACTTTACTACTACTACTACTACTTAAGTAGCTAAGTAAGTAGCTAATCTCTAGCATACTTCTCTTTTACTAAAAAATTAAAGTAAAAGTTTAACTTATTAACTTTTAACCTTTTTTTTAAGCTACAACCTTTGTTGTTATAAAGAATAGTAAGGTTAACAACTAAGAAGGCTTTTTTAAGGCGCTTATTATATAAGTTGCTGTAAGCTACTAAAAGCTTTCTTTATAATATTTCTAGTAACACTACTTTTTTTTCTTTCTCTTTCTTCTTAAAGGGTTTTAAGTAGTGTGTATAGATCTTTTAGATAAATAACTTTATTAGCAGAGCTTGCTCTGCTTATTATATTCAGGTTTGCAGAACGAAAAGTTGAGCAGAATCTCCTCTTTTAGACGCGCTAGTTAGTTAGAATTTCTTTAGATAAACCCTAGTAACGCTGTTTCTCTGTTACCTTATATGTTTCTTATATTCTTTTTTAAAAAAAAATGTATAGCTAATGTAAGTACACCTTTATGCTAATTTGCATGCAGTTTGCTTTAGCATGCGTTGTGTAAAACATGTTTAAATTATAGTTAGTTGCGTCTGTTCCACCTCTCTAGCCACATTAGTGTGTTGGGGATTAGCATCAGCCACATTAGTGTGTCGAGGATTGGCATCAGCCGCATCAGTGTGTTGGGGTGTCAGATATGCGCACCTACTGTCAAGACAGGAGGAACGCTGGACAAAAGCTGCTACATAGTACAAGCAATAAGCTTAAACAGTATGTTGCTGCAAATTGCAGCATGTTGCAGCAAATTGCAGCATTTTGCAACATTTTGCAGCATGTTGCAGCAAATTGCAGCATGTTGCAAGGGACTCGGACCGGAAAAAACAAAAGCCGAGGAACACGAGCAGAGCAGAAAAAGGATCAAATAATCAATAGTTACAATCAATCATCATCCCATACATCATATCCAAACCCATCATTCATCTCAGGAAGCCTAGAAACAGTGCTTCAATCTAACAGGCCTATAACAACCCACTCTAGCACTATAGAGTATAGTACAGCCTAGAATATTATTTAGATACTACTTCTACTTCTTGCTTACACGTTTGCGCGTTATGCCTAGTCTAATTGCACTGTCTGTAGCGCCTTTAGGATTGCTTATCTACTTTAGCTTACACCTGCTTCTTTGCCTTTTTTCTATCACTGCGCGCCCTAAACTTATTTTAAGCTGTTAAGCGCAGGCCTTTCTAAATGTAGCTGCCTTATTAGCTGCTTAAAGCTTAGTAATTTCTTATTATGCTAACACTAGCTTATGTGCAATTACTGCTACCCTTTGTAAGGCTTTTTTTCTAGAGGCATTACCCCCCTAGAACCCTCTCTATACGTAGAGCTACTTGCAACACAACTAGTATCTACTAGGGATTGTTGCCTGCTGCTGTAATCTACTGTAGTTTGCTGCAATTTGCTGTAGTTTGCTGTAGTTTGCTGCAATTTGCTGTAGTTTGCTGTAGTTTGCTGTAATTTGCTGCAATTTGCTGTAGTTTGCTGTAGTTTGCTGTAGTTTGCTGTAGTTTGCTGCAATTTGCTGTAGTTTGCTACAATTTGCTATAGTTTGCCACAATTTGCTGTAGTTTACTGCAATTTACTGCAATTTACTTTATGCATTTCCTAACACTGCTAGGTAATCTCTTACTAACACCTCTAGGCATTAGCCTATTATATTTAAACAGCAGTTAAAGAAGCTAAACTAGTAGTTATGCAAGTAAAACAGCTTGTTAAGGTATTACATGTACTACATTAATGCTTGCCTTAATAGAGAGGCAGAGGCAGAGGCAGAGGCAGAAGCAGCGCTAGAGCTCCCTAGCACTCTAAGAAATTCCTGCAGAGGCAACAAACTATGCAAGCTGCAGCTCTACAACTAGGGCTTTAATGCTAAAACAATTAAATTAAAGATATTAGGTAGCAGTATTAGGCGTAGCGTGGCAGTATTAGGCAGTGAAAGGAACAGGTGCAACGCTAGAGAACGCAAGGTGCAAAGAAGAGGAAGACTATTATTGTAATAAGGTAGGTGCCCTGCCTGCTAAGCTAATACTATACAACTTTCCCTACTGTACTAAAAGGTACGCACAAGAATACTTAAGCTAAGTATTCTCGCATAGTATAATATATATATATAGGTAATGCTAGGGTAAGCACTAGCACTAGCGGTTGTCTCTAGCCTAGCCTAAACCTCTATGAGCAAGAGAAGGCCACGTAGTTAACTGTGCTAACCTTGTTATACTGTAAGGCTAGGATAGCGCTTACGTGCGACAGGTATATATACTATTCTGTACGCAATAATTAACTGTTAGTTAATTATT
>NW_022985180.1:782199-812645 GCF_010093535.1 Lindgomyces ingoldianus | reverse complement strand
ATTTTTTAACCTAAATAACCTACTATAAAGATAGAATAGTAAGTAGCATAGATAGCACTAAAAGCAAGCTTTTAAAGAAAGATAGAAGTGTATTAGTTATAAAAAAGACAAATTACTGCCAAGCCTTACTTGTTAGGATTTATGCTTATATACAAAGCACAGGTTATGTGACCTCTAAACAGGTCAGGGGAGTGTTACAGTCTACAGTTGGACCAGCGTAACTCCACCAGCAGTGCTCCACAATCTAGCTGAATTGGGACAGGGCTCGCTTATGGATCAATCAGAGGTTACGGAGGCAGCACAGCTGCCTGAGGTAATGGAAGAGTGCGTTGTCTAATAGGAACACGCAACGTGAGGCCTAAGAAAGCTTAGTAAGTCCTAGCAAGCCTTATAAGTTAGCAGTAAGGCTAATTTATAAAGCTTGTCTAAACTTGCCTAAACTCGCCTTAGTAACCCCCCTACTTGTATATAACTCTCTTGTAGAACAACTTTTAAGAGGCGTGTTTAACATTTAGTTTATTTTTTATATAGACTAAGTAGTATTTAGCTTTCTAAAGAGCTGTAATAGTATTTATATATCTTACACTATATATACCTCTAATTCTGTCTAACAGGACTGTTTAACCCTAGCCTCCCTACTGCCGCACACAGGGCAAACTATGATCTAGTCACCTAAAGAACCCTCTATTAGCCTATTAGCCTGTATGTAGGACTGTACACCCTACCACATTGGCCCCTACTATCTATCCTACCTCCCTCTAGGAATACTATAAGACCTAAGTGCTTCTTAAAGTAAAAATTATAACATTAAACACTACTTTTTTTAAAAAGTATAAATACTTCTTAACATAACTTAAATTCTAACATAGCTTATGCTGCGCTATTAAGATCTACAGAAGTTTCTACCTAAAGTAAAGCTATTCTAGCAGAGTAAATTAATTTAATTTAGGACAACATTAAGAAACTCTAGTAAATTAGTAACAAGGTTAGTAAACTACTAAAACTTAAGCAAAAAATTGCTAACCTCTGCTAAAAAGCAGCAGAATTATAAATACTCTCTAGACCTTTAGGCCTCTAGGAAGCTACTAACTAAGCCTATTAAATACATAAACTATAAGTAAAGCTAGTAAAAATTTAAAACATTTTAATAAAAAAGGTAAGTATAGCAGCTAAAAAGACTTTAAGACTAGCCTTTTTAAAGCCTTTTAAAAAATTATTAAAGGACCTTTAACTATTCTTTATAAAATGTTACCTCTACATGCAGTATAATAAAGAAGCATTTTAGACTAACGCAGAAATAATATCCTAGATAGGACTACACTTAAAAGGCCCCTCTGTAATTTAGTTCTAACCCTATGCAGATAATTAGATAAACTTTAAGGTAAATAGTAAACTATTTACCTCTAAAATAAAAGAAATATTTAGTAGCATTAAAAATTTTAAAAAAGCTTTAATAGCTATTTATAAAACCTTTAATAAAAAGAAATTGCAGCTAATAAGTTAAACACTATAAAATAAAAGACTAGCCTAGTCTAAAACTATGCAGCACGCTTTAGAGAACAGCTAGCCATCTGTAGATAGACAGACTAGAAGGCTCTCTGCTGCATGTTCTATAACAGATTAAGCAAAATAGTAAAAAATAAATTTATGCACAGTAAAAAACTAACTACTTTTAAAAACTACATTATATAAGTAATAACCTATAACAACTATTACTAGAAGCGTAAAAGAGAAAAGAGATAAAAAGAAACTCTCTAGAGACTAAAGTTTATTCTAAAAAAAAAAAGCTTTTATAATATAATAAAAAACTAATAGACCTTAGTCACATAAAGCATACATAGAGCCCCCTCTCTAAAAAGAGCTAAGTTTTAGAACGTAATAGGCTGCTCTTAACAAAGGAATAATAAAAGTAGCTAAAGGACAAGGCCTGCCTAAACTATAAAAAAGTAGGACATTTCTGCTAAAATTACCTAGACTTTTAGAAGGGGGAGAATAAAAATACTACTATAATAATAAAAACTATTACTACTAAATACAGCCTTATAGATAAGGAAATATTAAAAAAACTAGACAATAGACTTTACTAGTAATGTAAAAGAAATTATTTTTTAAACAACTGCCTAAAAGTGTATTAGGAAGTAGTTATTTAAAACTTTAGTAGCCTTAATATAGTGTTACAGAACCTTGTAATCTTTAAAAGATATAAAGAAAAGACTTAAATCTAAGAATATATTATAAATGTTTAAAAAAGAAAAAAACAGTTTTCTTTTTAAGACTAGACTCTTAGCACTTTAGCAAGAGAACTCTTCTAATAGTTTTAAAAATGTAAATGCTAGAAGTGTAGTTTATAACATAACTACTTAAGTTATTATATAGTCTTACTTTACTAAATAAATATTAGTAATAATTACTTTACATTTAACATTATATAATAAATAGCTAAAGTTAAGTATAATATTATAGATAAAAAAAAGCAATAGTAGTTTTTTGTTAAAATTAGAAATTAAAAACTAAAAAAACTAGGCAGACCTGCTAGGTTTAAAGTCCTAAAGCTAGTACCTAGGAAGCCTAAGACACTGTCACGGTATCCTCCCCGGATCCCAGACATAACCGTATCAGACGCGTACTGGAGTATTATTAGTGCACGTCTGACACAAACACAACACGACACAGACATAAACTTAAGCATAAACCGCCTTAACACTAACTAAACCTAAAACAGGCTTAATTTATACCTAAAGCGCTTAGACTTTTAAGCTAAGTATTTAATTACTAATTTCCTCCTAAACTTTCTTATTTCTTACACAACGTCTTGTACCTACTATAATACCTTACATAGTAATTAAACTAGACCTCTGCAAAGCCTTATAACCTTACTTGTGCATAATTATGACATTACATTGTGTTAAAACCCTAGCTAAGAATAGCCTCTAAATCTAATCTAATAAGCTTAGTACTTGCACAACTCTAAGCTATTAGAGTAAGCTAAGAAGCCTTCTAAAAAGCGCTTGCTCTATAGGAAAGCTGCTACATTGTAAGCTTTAAAGCTCTTTAAAAGGACTTTAAAAAACAGCTTTGCGCTATTAAGTAGTCTGTTTCTGCCTTAACTCCTGTTATAGTAGTAGGAACTAAGAACTTACTAGCCTTAAAGCCCACCTAGAAGTCTAGAGATAGCTTAACTCTCTCCTGCCTAACACTGCCTACAACCTGTAACCCCTCTAACCTAGTAATAAAATCTAACTAACTCCCTAATCCCCTGCTGTTTAACAGAAAATAGAAAGACCTACCTTCCTTTCTACGCAAGCTTTAATACAAACTTAAAGGAAACGCAGACTAATTCCCCTCTAAACGCTTCTAGTTACTATATGCCTACTCTTAACTTAACTGCAATGTAACAGCCTTAATTAACTTACTAATAGATAAGAATATTATTAACTTAGACTAATTTATAGCGTTCCTGTAAGCAACTTATAGAGACCTAAACAAAGAGTTAACAGCCCTAAGTTGCCTAAACACCCTACAACAAGAAAGAAAAAGCTTTACTTTACACTTTACTAAGTTCTGCTAACTTGCATCTAATATAGGCCTAAATAAGATAGGTCTAATTGCAGCCCTATGTAACTCCCTCTTAACTAAGCTGCAACGCGCTATAGTAGGAGAACCCCTCCTAAACAACCTTAACGCGTATGCAAACCTAATTGCTACCTACAATAATAACATAAGGTTCCTCCCTGTACAAGCCCTAATACGCCCCCAAACTAGCGCAGTTGCAAATAAGAACCCTAACGCAATAGAAATTAATTTAAATTATGCTCTAGTTAGTTCTAGAGAGCGTAAAGATTACAAGAAGAAAAGTTAATGTTTTAAGTGTAGTAAGCATAGTTATATCTTCTAAAACTGCTTTATTCCCCTTTCTTAAGTCTACGCAAGTAGCGCTGCTAGTACTTGTTAAAGATCCTTACTATTTTAATCTTATTCCCACAAGGGCTTTAACTTGTATTTAAGCCCTAATCCCCCTTACCACTCTTAACGTAGCCGCAGCTATAGCAGTAGGAGCCTGCAAAAAGGCTTGTCCTAGGGCTAAGTCGCCCCTTAGGACTAATTTAACACTAGATCTCTGCTAACCTATAGGCTAAGTCCCCTACTAACAACTAAAAGTACTAAGTTAATATTCCTATATGTTTATAACAAAAAACTATATTAGCCTTAATACAGGCTCTTATTAACTTAGAAGCAAATAGCATAGGTTACATTAACAGAGAACTAGCGCGCAAACTAAATCTTTAATTAACACTGCTTACCTAAATAATTTACCTAACTAGATTTAATAGAAAACAACTTAAAGGAGGTTCTATCTCTTGTACTACAACTATTACAATTACCTACTAACACCACAAAGAGCAGATTAAACTCTATGTAATAAACACAGGATGTTATAACCTAATCCTAGGACAACTATAGCTGTATTAGCACAAGGTTGCCTTTAATTACTAAGAGTAAGTTCTAAACTTTAACTCTTCCTAATGCTAAAATGTATGCTTACGCTTACATCTAAACAACACCTAAATAGCACTTAATACAGAAGGTCTCTAGACTTACTCCCTAATAACCTAGAGAAGAACTACCTAAGTAAGGCTAACAAGCTAGGCCTCTTACTAAGATAGGCTACATAAAATAATTTAACAACTGCCTAAACCTAAAGAAGAGAAAGCTTTTAAGGAACCTCTACCTACCTAATTTAGACACAAACTAGGACTTAAATAGCAGATAGACATCTGCTACATAGAACCTGCCCTATTTGTAACCCTAGCTTAACAACTAGATCACAAAATCTACGCAGTTATAATTTCTAATATAGACTAAGCTTTAGCTTCCTAAAAACACACTAACCTAAGGACAATAGTCCCTTAAGACTACTATAACCTGTTGCATGTCTTCTTCTAAGACAAGTCTAATAAGCTTCTAATACAACGTCTGTACAATTACTAGATAACTCTTAAGCCTAGCAAACAACCTAGTTATAGGCTACTGTATAGGATATTACTAAATAAATTAAAAGTGCTCTAAAAATACCTTAACAAGAACCTAGAGAAAGGGTTTATTTAAGCTAGCTCCTTACTAGTAGTGTTACCTGTACTATTTATAAAGAAACCTAGGGGTAGGCTCTAATTCTGCGTTAACTACTAAGGACTAAATGCTGTTACTATTAAGAACTAATACTTAATTCCCCTCTTACAGAAAACCCTAAGCTAACTAAGCAAAGCAAAGTATTTTATAAAGTTAGATATTATTACTGCCTTTAATAAGCTAAAGATAGCAAAAGGCAATAAGTAGCTAACAGCGTTTTAGACCTAATACAGACTATTTAAGTACCTAGTAATGCCCTTTAGCTTAGCTAACACGCCTAGTACTTTTTAACATTTTATAAACAACTTGCTCTAACCCTACCTAGACGTGTTCTGCACTGCGTATATTAACAATATTCTAATCTACAGTAATAGCCTTTTAGAGCACAAACAGCATGTACGCCTAGTGCTAAAGGCTATAGAAGAAGCAGGTCTGCAACTTAACATAGACAAATGCAAGTTCTACTAATTAAAGGTCACGTATTTAGAATATGTAATCTCTACAAATAGCATCTAAATAGACCCTGTTAAAGTTTAGACTGTGCTAGATTAGCAATACCTAAAGAACATAAAGAATGTTTAAGCCTTTATAGGATTTGCTAACTTCTACTAATAATTTATTAATAACTTCTTACAGCTAGTAAGCCCTATAATTGCACTTACTAAAAAAGGGGTTTAATTTAACTTTAACCTAAATTACTAACAGTCTTTTAACTAGCTAAAAAAAGCCTTTACTAAAGCCCTAATACTCTGCTACTTTAACCCTAAACTACTAATACTTGTAGAAGCTAATGCCTTAGACTACATAGTAGCAGGAGTTCTCTCCTAGACTAAGCTAGACAGGACTATTAGGCCTATTACATACTTCTTAAAAAGAATAAGTTCTGCAGAAGGCAATTATAAGATCTATAATAAGAAATTGCTTGCTATAGTACACTGCTTTAAACAATAGCAACCTAAACTAGAAGGTGCAGCGCATCTAATACAGGTTCTATCTAACTATAAGAACTTACAGTACTTTGCAACTATAAAACAACTTAGCTACTAATAAGCCTATTAGTCTAAATACCTGTCCTATTTTAATTTTAAAATTACTTATTATCCTAGTTAAGACAGAGGGAAACTAGATGCCTTTATAAAGTAATCCTAAGACGTCCTTACTTAGAAAGAAGTGTAAAAGGCTTAACACTAAACTCTACTCTAACCTAAGCTATTTTTAGACCTTAACTTAAACAAAACAGATTAGATAATTAATTAGATTATTACTAATAAGTATCTAAATAACAAATTTATCTAAGAAACCTTAGACCTGCTCTAAAACAGCGCTAGTTAGTTAAAGAAGGTAACACTAGCTAACTGCAAAAACTAAAATAGTAAGCTGTATTACTATAACTAACTTATAATCCCTAATTCTAACAAACTAAGAATTAAACTACTCTAAATTGTACACAACTTGCCTGTTAGAGGACACCTAGGCAGAGGAAAGACTCTTAACCTACTACAGAGAGAGTACTACTGGCCCCGCATGTTCTATACTGTACGCTGATACGTATTATGTTACTATACTTACTGTAAAGCAAAGGCCTCTTAAGAAAGGTATAATAGCCTACTTAAACTGCTTCTAATCCCTAAACAAGCTTAGAAAAACATATTAATTAATTTTATTATAGACCTACCCCTATCTAAAGGGTATATAAATATTATAGTAGTTGTTAATTACTTAACTAAGTATTAACACTTAATACTATGTTCCTCTATAACTGCCCCTAATATAGCCTAGTTATTCTACTAATACATATAAGTTTACTATAGCCTGCCTAACACAATTATATTAGACAGAGGTACGCAGTTTGTCTTAGCCTTCTAGGACAAACTCTGTAAACAGCTCTAAATTGTCCCCTATCTATCTACAGCTTTTTACCTAGAGACTAACAGCTAGACTAAGAACATAAACGCTGTAATAAAACAAGTCCTACAAGCGTACACAAACTACTAGCAGGACAACTAGGTAAAATAGTTAGCTACAGCATAGTTTAAAGCTAATAACACAACATCTAAATTAACACAAGTATCCCTGTTCTTAGCAAACTACAGATACTACCCCTAAATAGAATTTAAACTACTTATAAATACCCTCTAACTAACTTATTAATCTATACAAGTAACAGATGTAAATAGACTTATTAACAAGATCTAAAACATATCTAAATACATTTATAAAGAGCTTACATAGGCTTAAGCTTTTTAACAAGAGTACATAAACTAATTCTAAACCCCCGCCCCTGCGTATGCAGCTGGCAAGAAGGTCTGGCTAGACGCTAGAAATATCTAAATAAACTAATAATTAAAGAAACTTAATTAGAAGAACCTTAGCCCCTTTACAGTAGCCTATATAGTCTTATTGCACGCTTACTAATTAATCCTACCTAACAGCATAAAGATACACCCTGTGTTCCACGTATCATTGCTGCGCTGAGCAGCCCCTGAATCTAACTATCTACCTAGACAGCTAAACCTGCCACCTAAACTTGTTATTATAAACAACAAACTAGAATATGTTGTGGAAGACATTAAATAGATCTAGTTTAATAAGAAGAAACGTACTTACAAATACTTTATAAAATAGACTAGATACAACAAACTGTTGTAGGAACCTACAGAAGCCCTACAAGAGAACTCTGCAGTAACCTAATTCCACGCCTAATACCTATCTAAACTAAACCTGTACCCTGACAAAGACAACCTAATGCTAGAACCACTAATGTAAAGGATTCCCTTCCTAATAAGAGGGGGGGTACTGTCACAGTATCCTCCCCAGATCCCAGACATAACTGTATCAGACGCGTACTAGAGTATTATTAGTGCACGTCTGACATAAACATAACACAACATAGACATAAACTTAAGCATAAACTGCCTTAACACTAACTAAACCTAGAATAGGCTTAATTTATACCTAAAGCGCTTAGACTTCTAAGCTAAGTATTTAATTGCTAATTTCCTTCTAAACTTTCCTGTTCCTCACACAACGTCTTGTACCTACTATAATACCTCACGTAGTAATTGAACTAGACCTCCGCGAAGCCCTATAACCTTACTCGTGCATAATCGTGACAGACACTGCTTCTAAGCCTTGCAATTAGCAAGAAGGCTTTAGTAATGTAATAAAGCTATAGTTAGTGCGCACTCTATAGAAATAAAACCTATAGCACTAATAACTGCTAATAAAAAGGACACCCTGTTTAGATAGTACAAACGCAGGAATACCTACAGTGGACTTAAGAGAGCCCCCTTAACATGTTACATAGACCTAACAATTGTCTATACCCCTAGTACTAGTGCACGCGACAATACTGCATTAAACACTAGGATAATAAACATAAAACAGGCTAGTAGCCTACATAGAAAAAAAACTATAATAGATGCCTATAGTAAGGAACAGCCTTAGCCTGCAAAACTACAAACTGTTACACCTGTTAAACAGCTCCCCTATATAAGCAGGAGAGATAGGCAGCGTGTAAAAAACAAGACAACTGCAGGTTCTACTATTTCTAGTAAAAAGTAGTAAGAAAAAAAGACTACTTAATATTACATTACTTAGTTAAAGATTATAAATGTAAAGCAGCTAACTGCTATAATTAAGAACACTAGATTTATAAATAAAAAAAATAAGTTTAATAATAACTTATAAGACATTAACTTTTATCTTTTTTCTAATAAAGAAATTAAACACAACATATTAGTAGTAATTATAGTAGAATAAGGGGCAGGACACAGCCTAACAACTACCTTTACGTACAAAGGGTGGCCTAGGCTAGCCCTTATAGACAGCAGGTGCACCTTTACTGCAATAGATAAGAATTAGGTAGATAAATAAAGTATACTATTTTAAATAAAAAAAAACTTGTTTAAGGTAACCCTTACTAACACATTATTAATTAAATATAGTAAAGGATAGATTAACCTAAAAACTTATAAAAAGGATCTTAAGACCTTTAACACAAGAGACTAGAGGTCTATAAATATACTCTAGCTAGGAGGCAAATACAACGCAATTCTAGGCTATAACTAGCTTAAAACTTATAATCTTGTAATTAATTAGAAAACTATAACTATAGAAACTTCTAATAACTATGCACACATAACTTAGTTAGCATGCTATAATAACTAATGCCTAGTCTATAAATAAGCAAAACAGGGTAGCAGTTACTACTCTAAGAAAAGAAAACTTTAGAAATTCTCTTACTAAGAGCTAAAAGCTTAGGTAATAAAGATAATAAAAAAAAAAACTTAAGAAAGTCTCTTATAAAGAAATTAAAGTAGATAAAAATATAGAATAAATTAGTGTTATCTAAACCTAGGACAAAGGTCACATCCTAGCTAAATATAAGGATTATAAGAACATGTTTAAAACACTAGAAGACCTAAGAGAACTACTACTACATTAGCCTTAGAATTACACTATTAACCTAATAATAGATTATAATTTAAAGACCTACAGGCTTTGCCCTTTAATAAAGATATAAAAGAAAGCCTTGTAAAAATATGTTAACAGGATGTTAGCATAAGGCTACATCTAAGAAAGCTATAGCCTAGTAGCGTTAGCTATAGTTTTTGCAAAAAAGAAAGAAAGAAAAATCTAAGTCTATTAGAACTATAAAACTCTAAATAACAACATAATCTAAGATTAGTTCTCTTTACTAATTATATAAAACATTATAAACTAATTAAAAGAAACTTAGTACTTTATAAAGTTTAACATACAAGACAGATTTAACAAAATAAGAATAAAAAAAGAAGATAAGTAGCTTACAGCATTTAAGACTTTATAAAGACTCTATAGACTACTAGTAATGCTGTTTAGCCTAATAAATGCTCTAGCAACATTCTAATAAATTATTAATATAGCTCTTAACTTATACTTTAATGTCTTTACTTTAGTATATTTAGATAATGTCCTTATCTATTTAAAAGATACCCTAAAAGACTATGTACAGAAGGTATAAAAAGTCTTAGAATAGCTTAAGAAGTATAGACTCTACTTACAGCTCTCTAAGTGCAAATTCTACGTTACTAAAACAGAATACTTAGAATTTATAATTAATAAAAAAGAAATAAAAATTAACTTAGCTAAAGTATAAAAAGTACTTAAATAGCTAAAACTTATAATAGTTAAGGAAGTAAAAGGATTTCTAGGATTATTAGGCTATGTTAGATAAATAATTAAAAACTATTTAAAAATTACTATACTATTAACTAACACTATAACTAAGAAGCAAGTAATAGCAAAATTTGTCTAGACTTTAGAAATAAATAAAGCATTTTTAGTGTTAAAACAAGCTATAATAGCTAAGCTAGTGCTAAGAATGTATAACCTATAGTTAGATACTAAGATCCACACAGACGCATCCCTAGAAGCTAGCAGAGCTGCGTTCTATTAGAAACAGGAAGACAGAAAATAGCACCTAGTTATGTACTACTCTGCTAAGTTCTTAGGACCTAAAGCAGGTTACAGCATACCTAATAAAGAGCTAAAAGCAATACTAAACGCTGTAAAAGTATAGGCTACAGAACTACATAGAATAGCAAAACCCTTCTACATTATAATAGACTACGCAAATCTAGTTACATTCTTAATAGTAAAAAAGCTATTACTAATGCACATAAAATAAGTAATAAAGCTTGTATAATTTAACTACATTATTAAGCATGTTCTAGGAACTTAGAATTAGTAGGCTAACACTCTTAGCTAAAGACTAGACTACTTTAATAAAATAAAAAAGAAACTAAGAAGTTTACACTTTTTAAAAAGACTAATAAAGAATAAATCTACAACAGGCTTTAACTTATAAAAGAATTCTATATGCTTATAGCTAGTAAGCAAGGATAAAAGAATCTAATCTAAAAATATTACAAATCCTTAATGTTTAGACACCTAGAAATAGGCACTCTATAGAAGAAGCTAAGGGCTGCTATTTTTTAGTAAATACTAAAAATAAAGCAACTATGCACTAAAGTACTTAGAGAATGTAATACTTATAATAAGAATAATCTATAAAGGCATAAAGCCTATAGATACTTTTAGCTAATTAAAGCACTAAAACTACTATAAATAATAATTACAATAGACTTTATTATAGAATTACCCCTGTCTAAAGAACTAGAGACAGAAAGAATGTGTAATATAATTACAGTAGCACTTAATAAAACTACTAAGTACTTACATACCTAGCCTTTAGAAAAAATAATAACAGCTAAAAAATTTATTTATAAATTAAAACAAAATGTTATATTAGTATATAGATGCCTTAGGATTATTATCTCTAACTAAGATAAGCTATTTACTAGCAGTTTCTAGAAAGCAGCAATGCAGCACTTTAGTATAACACACAAGCTATTAACAGCCTACTACCTATAAACAGACAGTTAGACTAAAAGAGTAAACACAGAAGTAAAAAAGTACCTAAGGAAGTATATTTCCTACACTTAAGATAATTAGGTAGTATAGCTTTTAATAGCGCAGTTAGCTATTAATAACATAGAGTTAGCTATAATAAAAGAAATGCTATATAAAGCTAATTTTAGCTATAACCCCTACTTTGCATTGCATAGAAATTAGCCTATAGACCTATAGGAGTTAATAGATTAGCTAAAGGACCTACACTAGATACACAAAAGGTTAGCTGTAGAAGCTAGGTCTAGCAGAGAGGTAATAGAGAAATATGTAAATAAATTATAATAACTAGGACTAAAAATCTACCTAAAAAATTACATATATTTTAACACTAAAAACCTTAAAATACCTAGACTCTCTAGAAAGCTAGCAGAAAAAAGAATAAGACTATATAAAGTCTTATAAATTTAGCAAGACAACTGCAAGCTTAAGCTTCCCCTGCACATAAAGATCTACCTATAGTTCTATGTCTCTAAACTAGAAAAAGCACTTAAAGAAATTCCCTTATCTACATAAAAATAAAAGGATAAAGAGACAGAATATAAAGATAAACACATTATAAGTAATTAAAAAAACTAAAAAGAATTTCTAGTAAAATAAAAAAAGTAGCTTACTAGTAAAAACACATAGAAACTAGCTAAGAATTTAAAGAATGTGCAGCTGTTAGTATAAGAGTACCTTTAGGCTTGTCTAAAAGAAACTAGCTAGGTAATAAGGCACCTATATTAAAGGGAATAGCTATATTATTACTAGATAGCAGCAGCCTTTAGAGACAAGTCTTAGCTAATAAGGGTTGTAGAGAAAAACAGCCCTCTGCTTTAGCCTTAAGAGCTTTTATCTTGTTTAAGAAAGAGAGATCTCTTTCTAAGTACTTTATATGCTAGGCCTTTAGCAAGTCTAATAACTTTTAAATATAATTCTGTTTAAAATGCTTTTTATCTTTTACCTTTAAAGTCTTCTAACTCTGCTTTAACATTTTTTCTTATAAGTAAAGTTACTTGTAATCTTAAACTAGCTATTTATCTAACAACACACAATCTCTAGCCTAAGAGGCCTTAGCAGAACATAAGAGCTCCTCTCTCTCTCTCTCTAAGCGCTCCTACGCAGTGTTAGACATAAAGGCATTACACTTGTTATTTTTTTTTTACATATTTAACACACCTATCTAAGGACAGCGTTAACACACATAATAACTCTAAAAATTAGTAAGTGCTGCAGGGCCTTATCTTTATCTAGTAAAAAGAATTAAAATAAAGGGTAACATAAAAATAATAGAATAAGTAGGACTAATAAGCTATTTAGTATAAAAAAAATAGATATTAAGGATGCCTTTTAGTAAGAGGACGCTTACTTTATAAATAAACTTTTACTAACACAGTTGTGTAAGCAGAGCAGTAAGAACGCTGCTAGGGAGAGAAGGCAGCGTGTTACAGTCTACAGTTAGACTAGCGTAACTCTACTAGCAGTGCTCTATAATCTAGCTAAATTAGGACAGGGCTTGCTTATAGATTAATTAGAGGTTACAAAGGCAGCACAGCTGCCTAAGGTAATAGAAGAGTGCGTTGTCTAATAGGAACACGTAACGCAAGGCCTAAAAAAGCTTAGTAAGTCCTAGTAAGCCTTATAAGTTAGTAGTAAGGCTAATTTATAAAGCTTATCTAAACTTGCCTAAACTTACCTTAGCAACCCCTCTACTTATATGTAACTCTCTTGTAAAACAACCTTTAGAAGGTGTGTTTAATATTTAGTTTATTCTTTATATAGACTAAGTAGTGTTTAGCTTTCTAAAAAGCTGCAATACTATTTGTATATCTTGCACTATATATACCTCTAATCCTGTCTAATAGGACTGTTTGACCCTAGCCTCCCTACTGCTGCACACAGGGCAAACCACGATCTGGTCACCCAAAGAACCCTCCATTAGCCTATTAGCCTGTACGTAGGACTGTACACCCTACCGGATTGGCCCCTACTATCCGTCCTACCTCCCCCTAGGAATACCATAAGACCCGAGTGCTTCTCGAAGCAAGGATTGTAACAGGGAGGCTATACTAGCCCGCTCTAGGACATCTAGCCTTACACCTACCTTAATGTGCTAACTATTGCTCTAAGCAAGCTTTGCTTTTACAGATTATTTATAAACTGTTGTAGTATTTTATGCTTATACTAAGATAAGTAGTGTTTCTAGTAGTTTTTAAACTAAAGAAGGCAAAGAGATAGGTTAAAGATAGTTGCTATATAGTAGTAAAAGATTTTTAGCTTTAAAATAAAAGTTTTTTAGTATATAGGAAGCTTTTTAATGCTAAAGGTAACACTATTTTTAAAGTAGTTACTATAGTGCTTATAAGATAGGCGCTCTCTCTATGCTCTAAGCTTATTATTAATTACTTATCAGTATATAATTATTTGCTATAAGCTGCTGTAGCCTAATTTGCTAGTGCTGCCTTTAAAGTATTTAGTTATTTTATAAAAGATCTTTAAAAAGTTTTTTATATACTTTACTTTTACCTATTTATTATTAGTAAGGCTGTTAAGTAGAGGATTATAACTATTATTTTTAATATTATTATTAACCTTATTAGTAAGGCCTATGTTATAGCTCTTAGATTAGATAAAGCGCTAAATAGGCTCTTTAAGTTTAAAACAACATAGAATTATAAAATAAATAAAATGCTACTATATACTGCTATCTTATAGTAGATTTAGTGTACTAAAGCTTTAAAAAACTTTCTTTTTACTTAGTGTAGTTATAATAGCTGTAAAGCTATTATAATACTTATTTAAGTAAAAGACTAAGTTATAGAAGTTATAAAGCTTTCTAATAACTTTATGCTATTAATAGAGCTTAAATTAATCTTAAGAAGTTATATTAGCTAGCTTTTATTTTTATAGGCTTATATTATTACTATAAATAACTGCCTTAACAATAATTTAGATAGTATAGCTAGTGCAGCGTATTTAGTTATTGCTGCTAAAGTTAAGGTTTATATGTAAGTTAAAATAATTAATAAGCTAGATGTTATTATTTAACATGTTATCTACTACAAAGCAGTAGAATTTTAACTTAATATTATACTTTTAAAGAACCTTAATAATAGTATGTGCTTAATTTACGCTAGTTTTATTGCTATATAAGTTTTTAAAGCTAATAAGTAAGTCTTATAGCTAGGTGTTAGCATCTATGTACACATCTATAAGCTATATAAGCTAAGTTTAATAAGGCTTACTTACTAATAAAATGCGCAACAACTTCTAGCATTAAAAAGTAGTTAGAACTACTTTACTTATCTAAGCTTAACATAATTTTACTATAAGCTTTATATAATATAGTTTAAATTTCCTTTTTTTACTCTATAAAACTATTATAAAGATATTATAATAGCATAGTTAAAAAGTAAAAAAAGTGTTAAAAAATTAAGTTAATTTTAAGTAATAAAACTATAACATTTAGCTAAAGTTAATTACTATAGCAACTAATTAAATATAACTACCTAGTTAATAAACACCTGCGCTAGAGCACTCTTCTACTAGAGCGTATAAGCTACCTGCTGCCTTACTCCTGCTACCTCTACTGCTGCTACAAAGGGATTTAAAGGCCTCTAAGAGCTATTTAGCAGTACATTAATGTTAGCATTAATCCTATAAACTACCTTAAGATGCCTTACTATATAGATATTACTATTAATAAGTTTAGCTGCTTTTTAAACACTAGCTTTATAGCAAGCTTAATAAAGCTACAGCTGCTTCTTCTTACCTACTTTAGTAATATGCTGCAGATCTGTACTATATCTTTACATAAGTAACACCTTCTAGCGCCTAAGAAGTTATAACTTATACTTTACATAATATTCTAGCTAATCTGCGCTTAATTTAACGCTAGAACACTATATATTATTCTAGTTAATTTTAAAGGTAATTTTAATATTATAGTAAGCATTATTTAGGTGCTCTTTAGCCTAGGTATCTTACATATGCTTTAAAGAAGTTGCTTTACATAAAAATAGTGTAAATAGGCTAGGTAAAGCTATATAGGCCTTCTCTAAGTGTTAGAATAAGGCAGCATAATATATCTAGGTGGCAGAATAGCTAAATAAGGCATGTAAGAATAAAGCTTGTAAGAATAGAGCCTATAAAAATAAAGCCTATAAAATAGTAACACACTAAGATAACTACATTATTAATTAAAATAAAAATTAGGATATTATAATAAGCAAAAAAATAATATAGATAGCATAGTTACTAAATTTATTAAAAAATTACTAATAAAATAAGAAATAACAGCATTTTTTATATTAATCTCTAAACATAAGCTTTCTAGCCCTTAGTAACCTACCTTTAACTGCCTAAAACTACTAAAAATTCTATATAACTACTATAAACAGTTAGTACAGCAGCCTTATGTATAGTACAGTATACTAAGTAGATGCCCTGTACGTACGTACGTGACTAAAATCAGTGTACTGCAGTACTGTACTACTAGGTGTACTAACGGTTGGACACACTGATTTTAAAGCGCAGCTTATAAAGTGTTCTTTTTAGCGCCTACTATATATGTTTAATAGGGTTAAGGTTTAGAAAGTAGGGGGGGAAATTAATAACATTAATATAGTGCCCTTACAACTATTTGCGCGTTGCTCTTGCTGTGTGTATGTGTGTGTTATCTTACTAGAATAGATCTTCTTTCTAGTAGTTACGCAGGAGACCTTTTTTAAGCACTTAGATGTAGCTCTTAGCTAAGTAGCTATAGTAGGGAGCAGCAGGGTCTCTCTTTATAATTATAAGGGGGCTCTAACGTACCCTCTGTCTATAATTAATCTAGATAGACGCCCACACTATCTGCGCAGGCTGCTAAGCTGTAAAACGCTTCTTTATTATCTTATACTATTACTTCTTTATAGGATAGTAAAAGCACTACTTTTAGTTAGTACTAAAGCTTTTTTTAATAGAGCACTTATTAGAGAAGCGCATTATCTATCTTTTTTAGTTAAAGCGCTACTATGCTTTATTCTACGCGCGCCTTCTGCCTACTATAGTGCAGTTAATCTTAGGTCTGCGCTTATAGTAAAAGTTAGTAAGATTAAACTTCTTAAGCATATAATAAGTAGTTTTAGTAGATATGTATAGTGTAAAGCTAGTCTCTTTAAGCAGTGTTTTATACTCTATTTTTAAATATTTTTAAGCTGTTTAAAATAGTAGGCGCTTAGTATAACATAATAGCTTAAAGGGGTGTTTAGATTAATAGTGTAAAAGATTACAGCTAGTTGCTTTCTAGCGCGCAATTGTAGTAGAGTAATTTAAAGCAGGTTTACTTTTATAAAGAATATTAAAGCTAAGTATAGTATCTAGAATAATAACATATACAACTTTAGTAAAATAAGCTTTATTATAAGCTAAATATTTATTAACTATACTTATACTTAAAACTTTACTTTAAGCTTTAAATAACACTTTATAAATATACTAAGCTAGTTTATGCTAACATAGCCTAGATTATACTTAGCATGTAAAGAATTAGCTATATTAGCTATAAATGCTATTTAAAAAAATCTTTATGTATATAGCTTAAGTATAGTTTTAATAATTACCTTTTTTTTATTATTACCTAGCCTTTATAAGTTAGCTATAGAATTAGCTTATAAAAGTTATCTAGTGCTATAGTTATTTATTATCTTTTAAAAGACTTTATATATAGCTATAGTATATTTTTTTAAAAGTTTTATGTTTTATTTAAAAGCTTAAAGTGTAAGCTATATCTAACATTCTTTTAGCACATCTAAGTAGTAATGTTAGAAATGTATTAGTATAAAAAAAGTAGTTTAGTAAGGTCTTAGTAAAAGTAAGTAACTTAGGTGTGTAAGCAACTCGCCTGTAAAGTACATTACAGGCAAAACTGCCTTTTAAGCTTAAAAGGATAAAGTATTATCTCTTAGCACTAAAAAAGCTACTCTCTTCTCTACTTTCTAAGAGTGCTAGCAGCATTGCTTTGTAATAAGTAGTAGGTGTTAATAAATAATAACTTTTATATATATTTTTACTATAGTAGCTTTAAACTGTCTTTAGAGTAGCTTTAAGTACTATATAAAAAAGAATGCTGAAGTGTTAGAGTTAAGTTAACTTAGTAAAGTGTCTCTTACTATTTAGGTTTTAACTTTATACTAGCTTTAGCTAGTATCTTAGAAGAATTTAGGTAACAAGGCTTAGTAAGATAACATTAATATATAATAACTTTTATATACACTTTTATTATAGCAGCTTTAAACTGTCTTTAAAGTAGCTTTAAGTACTATATAAAAAAGAATGCTAAAGTGTTAGAGTTAAGTTAAGTTAGTAAAGTGTCTCTTACTATCTAGGTTTTAACTTTGTACTAGCATTAGCTAGTATCTTAGAAGGATCTAGGTAGCAGAGCTTAGTAAGATAATGTTAATATATAATAACCTTTATATACACCTTTATTACAGCAGCTTTAAACAGTCTCTAGAGTAGCTTTAAGTACTATATAAAAAAAACACTAAAGTGTTAGAGTTAAGTTAACTTAGTAAAGTGTCTCTTACTATTTAGGTTTTAACTTTATGCTAGCTTTAGCTAGTGTCTTAAAAGAATCTAGGTAACAGAGCTTAGTAAGATAATATTAATATATAATAACTTTTAAATACACCTTTATTACAGCAGCTTTAAACTGTCTCTAGAGTAGCTCTAAGTACTATATAAAAGAGAACACTAAAGTGTTAGAGTTAGGTTAACTTAGTAAAGCGTCTCTTACAGTCTAAGCTTTAACTTTATGCTAGCTTTAGCTAGTGTTTTAAAAGAGCCTTAATGTAAAGCTTATTAAGACAGCTTATATTTTTAGTAGCTTAAAAATAGTTAGTTTAAGCCTTAGTTTCTTTAGAGTTTAGAGTTTAAACTATACTACTTTAACTACTAGTGTTTAACTAATACTTATATAGCTTCTAGCTTAACTTTTACTTATACTATAATAGTGTTTAACTTTATATATATAGTAAATACAGCTTTTACTATAGCAACAGCAATAAGTATTCTAACAGGTATAATAGTAAAAGTAGTAGACATAGTGCTTATAATATTTACTATTACTACTTTACTATTAAACAAAAGGTAGGGCAGCTTGTATACTAGTATGTTTAATTAGTAATAATTTTCTAAAACTTGTAGATAAGCTTAAAGTAAATAAATATTATACTAGTGTACTTATCTTATAATAATAACTTTAGCGCCTATAATATCTTTATTATAGACGCTGCCTTGTACTATAGTAACGCTACATACTTTACACTTATGCTAGGCAGAGACTTTTATGCTAACGCTACCTTATATTTAGGCAGTTATACATGTAACGCATATAATAACTTTAACCTGTAAGCTACCTAGTTAATAGAAATAGTTTAATAAACATAGTTTAATAAATATAGTTTAGTAGACATAGTTTAATAAACATAGCTTTATAAAAATGCTAGAATAGAAACACTTTAATAGACGTAGTTTAATAAACATAGTTTAATAAACATAGTTTAATAAACATAGTTTAATAAACATAGTTTAATAAACATAGTTTAATAAACATAGCTTTATAAAAATGCTAGAATAGAAATGCTTTAATAAACACAGTTTAATAAACATAGTCTAATAGACGCAGTTTAATAGACACAGCTTTATAGAAATGCTAGAATAGAAACACTTTAATAGACAGAGTTTAATAGACATAGTTTAGTAGACACAGTTTAATAGACACAGCTTTATAAAAATACTAGAATAGAAACGCTTTAATAAAAATACTTTAATAAAAGCGCTTTAAGAAATGCCTATAAATAGGCTTTTTTAATGTTATATATAACTCTATAATTTTACTGTCTACAAACTTCTATAAACTTGTATAGACTACTAGAAACTTCTATAGACTACTAGAAACTTCTATAGACTTCTAGAAACTTCTATAGACTTCTAGAAACTTCTGTAGACCTCTAAAAACTTTTAATGTAATTATAAAAAGCTGTTAATTATTAGAACTTCTATTAGCTTCTAATCTAATTAGTAGCACTACTAGGTCTATAATTACATTAAACCTATCTCTAACTGCGTGCGTGTACTTAGTAATATTAGTAAACTTAGAATTGTTTATAGTGTTAAGTTAGGCAGTTAGATATAAAAGGTCTATAAAGCCTTAAAGCTACACATGTGCATAGTTAAATTTATTAACCTCTACCTTAAGCATATTTATTCTAGTAGTATGTATATTAAATAAGTTAAAAAACTTATAGCTTACTAAATTATTTAGAGTTTAAAGCGCTACTAATCTGTCTATAATAAGTGTTTAAGCTAAAAGAAACATGTTTTAAATAGTAATAGTAGAAGTATAACTACTATGCATATTTTTACTAAAGACTTTCTTTAATACTATCTACACCTTTCTTACTTTAACATTGTAGAGGCAAGTCTAGTTAAACACCTAATTAATATTATATATAAAGTTTTTATAGTTTTTTAAAATTAATTTTATAGCTATAGTTAAGATGCTTTAAGCCTAGATTAATTAGCTTAAACATGTTTTTCTATTTATACTAGTTTATAAAACTAAATAAAAGGATAGCATACTATAACTTTACAGTATTAGCTAGCAAAAGAAGCTAGTAATACTAAAGCATCTTCTAGCTATAATTTGTCTACCTAGCGCTAAAGAAAATAATAATAAGAGAATCTATAAAGTGTTATAATATGCTAATATTACTATACTTAATAGCATAGTGTACTGCAAAGAAAAGCTTAATCTACTAAAGCATGCAACATATAGTACTAAACTTAACATTATCTACACTAGCGCTAGAACCCTACACCTAACGCTTAAAAGTAATAGTGTGTATGTTTTTAACTAACTATAAAAAATTATCTACTAAAAAATCTCTAAAAGCATTTTTTATATAACTAAAGCGCTTTAAGAAGAACTTGTTAGTTATATGTTTTAAAAAAAAGCGTTAGTGTTGTATAGTAGTATAAAACAGTGTAGTAACATAGAACATAAACCTCTAAATAGCTAATAGTTTTAGTAGATAGTATTTACTATTATCTTACATAAGCTACGTTTAACACTACATAATAACATCTAACTTAATAATATAGTAGGCAACCTTATTTGCTATAACTAGGCCTTAATATGTCTAGCTAATAGTTAATAAAAAGTTTATCTGCATATAAAACTATGCAAAAACACTAAGCAACTACTACTTTTTATTATATAGTTAAGTTGCTTAAACTTATTTGCTTTATATTAAGTAAATATTACCTACTATTGTAACAATTCTTGTTCCATCTTAGGTCGCCTAGAACCTATCTGAAGGGTCTCTGTATTAGCTCTAACCCTAGCTCAACCCTGACTTAACCTAGCCCTAACTCTGCCCTGCCCCCTGCTGTTACCTCTATTCCCTTATGTATTTAGTTGCACCTTGCCCTGTAGCTAGCTTAGTAGTTTTCTAATATTCTTTTATATAAGGCCTATAGGTGTTAATAGCATTCCTAGGTTTAGAGTCCCCACGCACTTCTATATGCCTCTAAGTAGATTCCTACCGCATTTAAACCTATTATCTTGCCTGCGCTGTTACATTATATTAGAAAACTTACTTTTGCTAGTAACAGCCTTATTATAATATTACACTAATTATTTATTTAACTATGTTTAAGCTCTAAGACGTGTTTAATTTAGTTTAGGTTATAATACTTACACACTATTCTATTAAACTATTTAGTTTATAGACTAAATCTTATTAACCTTTAGTTAACTAAAGCCTTTAGGTTTAAAACTTTCTATTCTTATATAATTAAAATTACCTTTAGAAAAGTTATAAAAAATGCGCTAAAGTAAAAACTTAGAGACTACTAATAACTTATTAGAATTAAAGGCAACTACTAATGTCTAACTAACTACTCTCTAACTCTAGAGTTAAATACACTCTAGCTAAGCTATACCTTACCTAATTTAGAGTTAATGCATAGCAACATGTTCTAATAGACCTTAATTAATTACTAAATTACCTCTAATAATGCCTTAAATTATTACTGCTACTTTATAGTAAAAGACTTTTAAGGCACCTCTAATAATACCTAATGCTACTTTACTAAACACACACCTAAAATTAATAACTGCACAGATAGCAAGGAATAATTAGCTAAACATTAGTATAGATTACTATTAGAGTAGGCGCGCACACATAGCGTTTAGTTTAGAAGACACTACTAGTAGTGCAAAGGAATAATTTAGAGTAAGAACACCTAGCTAAATTAGACTAGTTTTAGTTTAAAAATGTAAAGAACATAACAGCAATACTTTAAACTATAACTACTAATAAAGACTATTAGTCTATAAAGAGGGAGGTAGTGTAACAATTCTTATTCTATTTTAGGTTGCTGTCACGGTATCCTCCCCAGATCCTAGACATAACTGTATTAGACGCGTACTAGAGTATTATTAGTGCATGTCTGACATAAACACAACATAACATAGACATAAACTTAAGCATAAACTGCTTTAACACTAACTAAACCTAGAACAGGCTTAATTTATACCTAAAGCGCTTAAACTTTTAAGCTAAGTATTTAATTACTAATTTTCTTCTAAACCTTTCTGTTTCTTACATAACATCTTATACTTACTATAATACCTTACATAGTAATTAAACTAGACTTCTATAAAGCTCTATAACCTTACTTGTGCATAATTATAACATTATGTTATGTTAAAACTCTAGCTAAGAATAGCCTCTAAATCTAATTTAATAAGCTTAGTACTTACATAACTTTAAGCTATTAAAGTAAGCTAAAAAGCTTTTTAAAAAGTGCTTACTTTATAAGAAAGCTACTACATTATAAGCTTTAAAGCTTTTTAAAAAAAACTTTAAAGAATAGCTTTATATTATTAAGCAGTTTATTTCTACTTTAACTTCTGTTATAGTAGTAAGAACTAAAAACTTACTAGCCTTAAAGCTTACTTAGAAGTCTAAAGATAGCTTAACTTTTTTCTACTTAATACTACCTATAACTTATAACTTTTTTAACTTAGTAATAAAATCTAACTAACTCCCTAATTCTTTACTGTTTAATAAAAAATAGAAAGACTTACTTTTCTTCTTACATAAGCTTTAATATAAACTTAAAGAAAACATAGACTAATTTCTTTTTAAACACTTTTAGTTACTATATGCCTACTTTTAACTTAACTATAATATAACAGCCTTAATTAACTTACTAATAAATAAAAATATTATTAACTTAGATTAATTTATAGTGTTTTTATAAGTAACTTATAGAAACTTAAATAAAAAGTTAATAGCTTTAAGTTACTTAAACACCTTATAATAAAAAAAAAGCTTTACTTTACACTTTACTAAGTTTTACTAACTTGCATTTAATATAGGCCTAAATAAAATAAGTCTAATTACAGCTTTATATAACTCTCTCTTAACTAAACTATAACGCGCTATAGTAGAAGAACCCCTTCTAAATAACTTTAATGCGTATGCAAACTTAATTACTACCTATAATAATAACATAAGGTTCCTCTTTGTACAAGCTCTAATACGCCCCTAAACTAGCGCAGTTATAAATAAGAACTTTAATGTAATAAAAATTAATTTAAATTATGCTTTAGTTAGTTCTAAAAAGTATAAAAATTATAAATAAAAAAGTTAATGCTTTAAGTGTAGTAAGCATAGTTATATTTTTTAAAACTGCTTTATTCCCCTTTTTTAAGTCTACGCAAGTAGCGCTACTAGCACTTATTAAAGATTCTTACTATTTTAATTTTATTTTTATAAGAGCTTTAACTTATATTTAAGCCTTAATCTCTTTTACTACTCTTAACATAGCTGCAGCTATAGCAGTAAGAGCTTATAAAAAGGCTTATTCTAGAGCTAAGTTGCCTCTTAGGACTAATTTAACACTAGATCTTTACTAACTTATAAGCTAAGTCCCCTACTAATAACTAAAAGTACTAAGTTAATATTTTTATATATTTATAATAAAAAACTATATTAGCTTTAATATAAGCTTTTATTAACTTAGAAGTAAATAGCATAGGTTACATTAATAAAAAACTAGTGTGTAAACTAAATCTTTAATTAACACTACTTACCTAAACAATTTACTTAACTAGATTTAATAAAAAATAACTTAAAAAAAGTTCTATTTTTTATACTATAACTATTATAATTACCTACTAACACTATAAAGAGTAGATTAAACTCTATGTAATAAACATAGAATATTATAACCTAATTCTAGAATAACTATAGCTGTATTAGCATAAAGTTGCTTTTAATTACTAAGAGTAAGTTTTAAACTTTAACTCTTTTTAATACTAAGATGTATACTTACACTTACACCTAAATAACACCTAAGTAGCACTTAATATAGAAGGTTTTTAGACTTACTTTTTAATAACCTAAAAAAAAACTACCTAAGTAAGGCTAATAAGCTAAGCCTTTTACTAAAATAGGCTATATAAAATAATTTAATAACTACTTAAACTTAAAAAAAAGAAAGCCTTTAAAAAATCTTTACTTACTTAATTTAAATATAAACTAGGACTTAAACAGTAAATAAACATCTACTATATAGAACCTACTTTATTTATAACCTTAGCTTAATAACTAGATTATAAAATCTACATAGTTATAATTTCTAATATAGACTAAGCTTTAGCTCTCTAAAAACACACTAACTTAAAGATAATAGTCTTTTAAAACTACTATAACTTATTGCATGTTTTTTTCTAAGATAAGTTTATTAAGCTTTTAATACAATGCTTATATAATTACTAAATAACTTTTAAGCCTAGTAAATAACCTAGTTATAGGCCACTATATAGAATATTACTAAATAAATTAAAAGTGCTCTAAAAATACTTTAATAAGAACCTAAAAAAAAGTTTATTTAAGCTAGCTTTTTACTAGTAGTGTTACCTATACTATTTATAAAGAAACCTAAAGGTAGACTTTAATTTTATGTTAACTACTAAAGACTAAACACTATTACTATTAAAAACTAATACTTAATTTTTTTTATAGGAAACCCTAAGCTAACTAAGTAAAGTAAAGTATTTTATAAAGTTAGATATTATTACTACCTTTAATAAGCTAAAGATAGTAAAGGGTAATAAGTAGCTAATAATGTTTTAGACTTAATATAGACTATTTAAGTACTTAGTAATGCCCTTTAGCTTAGCTAACACGCCTAGTACTTTTTAACATTTTATAAATAACTTGCTCTAACCCTACCTAAATGTGTTCTGCACTATGTATATTAATAATATTCTAATCTATAGTAATAGCCTTTTAGAGCATAAACAGCATGTACACTTAGTGCTAAAGGCTATAAAAAAAGTAGGTCTGCATCTTAACATAGACAAATGTAAGTTCTACTAATTAAAAGTTATGTATTTAGGATATATAATCTTTATAGATAGCATTTAAATAAACTTTATTAAGGTTTAGACTATGCTAAATTAGTAATACTTAAAGAACATAAAAAATATTTAAGCTTTTATAAAATTTACTAACTTTTACTAATAATTTATTAACAACTTTTTATAGTAAGTAAGCCCTATAATTACACTTACTAAGAAAGAGATTTAATTTAACTTTAACTTAAATTACTAATAGTCTTTTAACTAGCTAAAGAAAGCCTTTACTAAAGCTTTAATACTCTACTACTTTAACTTTAAACTACTAATACTTATAAAAGCTAATGCCTTAGACTATGTAGTAGTAGAAGTTCTTTTCTAGACTAAGCTAAATAGAACTATTAAGCCTATTATATACTTCTTAAAAAGAATAAGTTCTATAGAAAGTAATTATAAAATTTATAATAAGAAATTACTTGCTATAGTATGCTGCTTTAAATAATAGTAACCTAAACTAGAAGGTGCAGCGCATCTAATATAGGTTCTATCTAACTATAAAAACTTATAGTACTTTATAACTATAAAATAACTTAGCTACTAATAAGCTTATTAGTTTAAATACCTATTCTATTTTAATTTTAAGATTACTTATTATTCTAGTTAAAATAGAGGGAAACTAGATGCTTTTATAAAGTAATTCTAAAACATCTTTACTTAAAAAAAAGTGTAAAAGGCTTAACACTAAACTCTACTTTAACTTAAGCTATTTTTAGACCTTAACCTAAATAAAATAAATTAGATAATTAATTAAATTATTACTAATAAGTATTTAAATAATAAATTTATTTAAGAAACTTTAAACCTGCTTTAAAATAGCACTAGTTAGTTAAAGAAGGTAACACTAGCTAACTATAAAAACTAAAATAGTAAGCTGTATTACTATAACTAACTTATAATTTTTAATTCTAATAAACTAAGAATTAAACTACTCTAAATTATACACAACTTACTTATTAAAGAATACTTAGGCAGAGAAAAGACTCTTAACCTACTATAGAGAGAGTACTACTAGCCCCGCATGTTCTATACTGTACGCTAATATGTATTATGTTGCTATACTTACTGTAAAGTAAAGGCCTTTTAAAAAAAGTATAATAGCCTACTTAAACTACTTCTAATCCTTAAATAAGCTTAAAAAGACATATTAATTAATTTTATTATAAACCTACCTCTATTTAAAGAGTATATAAATATTATAGTAGTTATTAATTACTTAACTAAGTATTAACACCTAATACTATGTTCCTTTATAACTGCCCCTAATATAGCCTAGTTATTCTCCTAATATGTATAAGTTTACTATAGCCTGCCTAACATAATTATATTAGACAGAGGTACATAGTTTATCTTAGCCTTCTAGAATAAATTTTATAAATAGCTCTAAATTATCCTCTATCTATCTACAGCTTTTTACCTAGAGACTAATAGCTAGACTAAGAACATAAACACTATAATAAAATAAGTTTTATAAGCATATATAAACTACTAGTAAAATAACTAGGTAAAATAGTTAGCTATAGCATAGTTTAAAGCTAATAACATAATATTTAAATTAATGTAAGTATTCTTATTCTTAGTAAACTATAAATACTACTTTTAAATAAGATTTAAACTACTTTTAAATACTCTCTAACTAACTTATTAATCTATATAAGTAATAAATATAAATAGACTTATTAACAAAATCTAAAATATATTTAAATATATTTATAAAAAGCTTATATAGGCTTAAGCTTTTTAATAAGAGTATGTAAACTAATTCTAAACCTCTGCCCCTGTGTATACAGCTAGCAAGAAGGTCTAGCTAGACACTAGAAATATCTAAATAAACTAATAATTAAAGAAACTTAATTAAAAGAACCTTAGCTTCTTTATAGTAGCCTATATAGTCTTATTGCACACTTACTAATTAATCCTACCTAACAGCATAAAGATACACCCTATGTTCTATGTATTATTGCTGCGCTAAGTAGCCTTTAAATCTAACTATCTACCTAAACAGCTAAACTTGCTACCTAAACCTATTATTATAAATAATAAACTAGAATATGTTGTAGAAAATGTTAAATAAATCTAGTTTAATAAAAAAAAACATATCTATAAATACTTTATAAAATAGACTAGATACAATAAACTGTTGTAAGAACCTATAAAAGCCTTATAAGAGAACTTTATAGTAACCTAATTCTATGCCTAATACTTATCTAAACTAAACTTATACTCTAATAAAAACAACTTAATGCTAGAACTACTAATGTAAAGAATTCTTTTCCTAATAAGGGGGGGGTACTGTCACAGTATCCTCTCTAGATCCTAGACATAACTGTATTAGACATGTACTAGAGTATTATTAGTACATGTCTAATATAAATATAACATAATATAGACATAAACTTAAGCATAAACTGCCTTAACACTAACTAAACTTAAAATAGGCTTAATTTATACTTAAAGTGCTTAGACTTCTAAGCTAAGTATTTAATTACTAATTTTTTTTAAACCTTTCTGTTTCTTACACAACGTCTTGTACCTACTATAATACCTTACATAGTAATTAAACTAGACCTCTGTGAAGCTCTATAACCTTACTCGTGCACAATCGTGACAGTTGCCTAGAACCTATCTAAAGGGTCCCTGTATTAGCTCTAACCCTAGCTTAACCCTAACTTAACCTAGCCCTAACTCTGCCCTGCTCTCTGCTGTTACCCCTATTCTCTTATGTATTTAGTTGCACTTTGCTTTGTAGCTAGCTTAGTAGTTTTCTAATATTCTTTTGTATAAAGCCTATAGGTGTTAATAGCATTCCTAGGTTTAGAGTCCCCACGCACTCCCATATGCCTCTGAGTGGATTCCCACCACATTCGGACCTATTGTCTTGCCTGCGCCGTTACAACTATAAGCTACTTACTATAGCATAACTAAAGGTAAGTATTAAAATTATTACTAGAAATATTAGTAAAGTTGTCTAGCATATTTAGACCTAATTAATCTAGCTAAATAGTATTATAGACTTTATAAGTTTTACTAATAAACTTTTTCTTATTAAATATAGCACTTAACTAATAATACTTAGTCTTAACTAAGAGTAAGTAGTCTAAAATAAAAAATACTAAGTATTTAAAAAATACTTTACTACTAAAGACATATAATATAGCTTTTAAGTAAAGACGCTTAATTAAATTAGTAATAAGACTTTAAAATATGTTATTATTAATACTATCTAGCCTATTTAATTTAGAGCTAAGGATAATGTTCTTAAAATCTAGAAGAACTGCTAGGTTGTGTATAGACTAAGTAAGACTAGACTTAGGTAGCTTAGAAGCTATAATAGCTACAGCGTTTGTTATGCTTTGCATAGTAGCTATATAGCCTACCTTCTTATAGCGCGTGCAATCTATAAAGTTAATGTTGTTATACGCAAGTACTAGCTTTAAGTCTTTTATAAAAACTTATAATTTTTTAGCACTATTAGTTCTTATTAGCTTAGAGGTTTATAGGTAATTTTAGAAGTTTTAAAAGTATTAAAAGTATTAAAAGTACTAGATAGCATATATACTTAAGTGTAAAGCTATGTAAGACACTAGAGACATAAGAAACTATATTAAATGTATTGCTAGAGGAGTCCTTTGCAGGAGTCTATATATATGCGAAATAAGTAGGTAAGTTGTGGCAATAGACTGTGCTAAGATGCATACAACTATAGTGCTAACGCATAATTATTGTGTGACAACACATCTAACTATTATGCAACTATAGTAACAACGCATAATTATTGTGTGACAATACATCTAACTATTATGCAACTATAGTGACAACGCATCTAAGTGTTACTACTGTAAACATTAAGCTTTTTCTACAACCTTATTTATTAGCTTATTAGTGTAATAATATAAATAATATAACTTAAGTCTACTTAAGACCTTAATTACACAACGCTTTATTCTAAACTTAATAAGATAGGCATTTAGCATAGATGCAAAAGTGTTTAATCTTTTCTTAGCCTAAAAGAAGCACATAATACTAGTAATAGTAAACACACGCTTCTTAATTGCATTAGACTTATTAGCACCCTAGTAGCTTACATATTGTAAGGCCGGGATGGCGCTTACGTGTAAGGCCGAGATGGTGCTTACGTGCGACGGGTATATATACTATTCTGTACGCAATAATTAACGTTAGTTAATTATTTGCACCTTTTTAGTTATATTAGCGTAGTGGTATAGAGCTTTGTCCTTATATAATAATTAACTAATAATAAGGACAGTCGCGCGTTTAACCTACACCTTAGACAGCTTTGCCAGTTTTTAGACTAAAACGTGAGGCGGCCTCTTCTAGCGCCACGTTGTAGCTGCTGGGAGGTCTAGTGTGTATAGCTTAGCTGGCGTGGCCACTGAGCGTTGCGTTGTGTTTATCCCGCGCCTCTGGCCGGTAACCGAGACATGCGCATAGGCGCCTCTGAGCTGCGGGTAGGTCATGTGACGCCTGGGACATGCGTCTGCTAAGAAGGGGGATAATGTAAGGCCAGGATGGCGCTTACGTGTAAGGCTGAGATGGTGCTTACGTGCGACAGGTATATATACTATTCTGTACGCAAAAATTAACGTTAGTTGATTATTCGCACCTTTTTAGATGTATTAGCGTAGTGGTACAGAGCTCTGTTCTTACACATATCTCTAGTGTAAATTACATAATATGCTTATAATAAAGTTAACGTACTTCACAGGCGAGTTGCTTACACACCTAAGTCGCTTACTTTTGCCAAGACCCTACCCTAACAAACTCTATTATAGCCTATAACAACCTGCTCTAGCACTATATAGTATAGTACAGCCTAGAATATTATTTAGATACTACTTCTGCTTCTTGCTTACATGTTTACGCATTATGCCTAGTCTAATTGCACTGTCTGTAGCGCCTTTAGAATAGCTTACCTACTTTAGCTTACACCTGCTTTTTTACTTTTTTTTTATTACTACGCGCTCTAAACATCTTTAAAGCTATTAAGTATAAGCTTTTTAAAATTATTAAAGTTTTTTCTACTTTAATTTACTTTTTTTTTATATAATTTATGTTATGTAGTAGCCTTATTAGCTGCTTAAAGCTTAGTAATTTTTTATTACACTAATACTAGCTTATATATAATTATTACTACCTTCTTTAAAACTTTTTTAAACACTTTAACTATAAAAGTTAGTAAACTATTTATATGCTTTTAAATTTTTATTTTTATAAGCATTAATTATAACTTAAGTTTTAAAGTATTACTTAAAGTTTATAACTACTAAGGCTTATTATATATAAGTAGTAGTAGTAATAAAGTGTGTAACTTTATATTAAGGCCTATTATAACTTATTATAAGTTAAAAGAAACTAATCTAGCACTTTAGAACCTTTTTTAGATATT